>NC_056725.1:1313185400-1313370400 GCF_019279795.1 Protopterus annectens | reverse complement strand
CTGTACAACAATATTTTCTCCTTAAACTTAGAATCAAAACTAAAAACCTCCTCCCAGTGTGATAGTACTAGGTTGGAAAACCCTGGGGCACACTTTGCCCCCATAGCCACACCTGACACTTGCTGGAAAATTTCCTCTTCAAAGGTCAAGAAGTTATTTCTCAAAATCAACTCCATTAAAGCCATTAATAGATTGACGTTTCCTCCTTCAAACCTACCATATCTAGTTAGACTCTCCCTAAAATATTCCAATCCTTCCATATGTGGAATAATTGAAAACAAATTTATAACACTGATGGTGAGAAAAGACCCATGTGAAGGTTTTATTAACTTCCCTCAGGCGTTTCAAACAGTTCCAGGAATCCTTGATTATGTGGTCTACACCTAAAATAATCCTCTGTATTTCCTTGTCCACATAAGATGCCAAAGGTTCCGTTTTTGAGCCCTTGGCCACTACAATGGGCCTAAAAGAGGGGTTTTCTGTGCATTTGTGCACTTTGGGGATCCCAAACAATACCGGTGTCTCCGGTTGTTCTACATTCAAAAAATCAAATTCACCTTCATTTATTTCCCCTTGAAAAAGTGCGTCTAACATAAACAAATCAATTTTATGGTAAGCTATGTGCATTTCATTGAGTAATGCAATTTGGTATGTAAATGTATCACTTACAATTTCATGCATCTTAGCAACATAGTCAAAATGAGCCATGATAACAGCCCCTCCCCCCCTTATCAGGTTTCATTATTCTCACCTCATGGTTATTAGCTGAATCAAACAGTATTTTTCTTTCTTCAATACTTATGTTGTCATAATGTATTAGTCTTCCAAAATTACTTAAACCCCTCTTAACTTCATTAATGCATAGTTTTTCAAACATTAACACTTCCTTGTGCATCGAGGGTATACAAATGCTTTTCCTTTTAAGTGTATTCAAAGTGGTGTTTAAATTGTTTACACCATAATTTTGTTCCCTAAAAAATAAACCCAAATTCATTTGCCTTGTAAACATTTTAAGACAAATATAATAGTCAACAAAATTCAAATGAAATGCAGGAACAAATGTAAATCCTTTGCTTAATAAATCATGATACACATCATTTATTATTAAAGCACTGTAGTTGTAAATGGAAAACCCATTTCTTTGGCAATGAACAATACTGTTACCAGAAACATTTACATCACTCATTTGCAACACATTGTAAACTTCTATGTCCTGCTGTTCACGTACAGCATTAATGTCATTATTGACCATTATCGTCGATTCCTGGCATTCCATTGCCATTTGTTGTTCTGAAAATTGTTGTGTCGATAGTGATATGAATCGCCCTGGGCTTGATAACGTTGGCCCTCGCCTTTCTTGTTCATTAGGTGTTCTGATCTACTTACTTGGGCCCCTGTAGCTAAAAAACGCTGGTCTTCTTTACTTGATTGTTCATTGTCACCAATATTACTGCCCTCACAGTTTAAACACACATCTACATTAACATTTCCCCCCACCCTGTTAGTATTTCTAACACCATCTTTAGTATTAGACGCAAAGGGGTATGCTTTGTTGTTTTTGTAGTCTTCCGAATCCCTCAATAATGTTTTAGTTTTAATTTTAATATTTTTGTTCACAAAACTTTCCACATTATCTAACATGGAAAGGTACTTAACAACCTGCTGAGAAAATAACAAGTCATTCACGATATTCTTATTTAAAGTCTCTATTTCTTTTTCCATAATGGCCAGTCTATTCAAATTGTTCAGAATAATAATGTCACACATTTCCAAACCTGTTTTGTTGAATAAATCAACCAGTTGTTTAAACACTGTTGAGTCACCTTCCACACCCATTGGTAACTTTGAAACCCTTAGTCCTTTAGGCACCTGTTTAAGTGAAGCAGATTTTGTCAAGAACGAGTTGTCCATCTGCAGGCCCCTGTATTTATGACACAAATCACCAAACTTATGTATCTGTTTGTTCAAATGCAACGTTGCCCCTCTCCATTCGTTCCTCTCCTCATTTGAGTCCGAGAAATCAAATTTAGGTAACCATAGCCACTCTTTGATATTCCTTTGCTCAGAACGTGCTGTACTTGCTTCTGGTGCTGTATTGTTCAACGCCTCCAGCCCGGATGTGGAATGCAACGTGAACAACTCCACTTGGGAGTCCGTCAATGTATCACGTACTGCGTTCCTGGCCTCTCTTCCAACCAATAACACTGTCAATTTCTGAACCGAGGATGTAAGTTCAGAAATCAACGCTTCCATTTAAACCGGTGCCAAAAACTTAAACGAAGAAATAAACTAAGCAACTGGATATACGCAACAAGCATACAAAATAATATTAATAAAATGTCCTCAGTTGCACCAACGCAACTAAAAGTCACCAATAAAGCAGACAATTTATCTGCAGTTACCTGACTTCAAATAACATGCAAAAAGACACAAAATAGCCCAACAAGAGCCAAACTTGTAAAAAGACTAAAGCCAGGATAAACTGTAGAAAAATACTGCTTTAATCATCAAAGTCCACAGAACTTAGCGCTTTCACCATAATACATATGGTATCATCAGAGTCAGTGGAACATATTAAAACACTCTTATAAATAGTTACATCATTTTGCTACAACCAATCAAATTCATCGATGCATTAATTCATTAATCTAAAATAATTAATCAAAAAAATAAATAAAAAATACATCTTAGTAAACTATTCCAGTTGCTTTGAAAAACCCATATAATCATTAAAAATATTGGTATATGTTTGGATAAATATAATAATAAACTCATAACACTTTCAAAACTCATAATGATATATATATATATATATATATATATATATATATATATATATATATATATATATATATATATATATATATATATATATATATATATAATTTCATTATAACATTGCACCTATTTCCATTTATATAACCATACAGTATTAAATACAAATGTGTGTATAAATAATAATAAGACTGCCTATGGAAAAACATGTGAACCCCATGTTGGGACCACATTGCCCTTGTTTGTGAAGGTGGGATTGGGAACTTGGGGAAGGATAGCAGGTATATTTGTGGAGGTGGGTTGGGTTGGAAGATAGAGAAGACAGCCTACAGGGGCGGTATATGACACATGTGGTGGGTAAACACCCTGGATGGGGAGTGTCATCTGTGATGTGGAAGCCCCATGAGCCCCCATATGGAAATAATGGGAACAAGGCCCCCACCCATTGCCAGTCACAACATCAGCTTCATGGCCCTGAAGGTGCCTGGGCTGGAGGCTGAGCAGGAGGAGCATGTGGACCCTATGAGTGTGTACTGAGGGCCTCAAGGTGCTGTAGCACATCTCCCAAGTCTCGCAGAGCTCCCTGTGCACCAGACCCTGGACCTGACCTCGGGTGACAGGATCATGTCTGTGTGTCCTCCTGGGTGTTGACACCATCCCCTGAAGTGGTTCAACCTGAAGGTAGTGCAGGACCAGTAGATGAGGAGGCCTCAGGGTGATTCCCACATGTCATGTGGCCTGGTAACATGGCCAGATGAGGTGGGAGAGGTGGTTCTGCTGGCAACTGTTCCCTAAACATGCTATTGTGTCACTGTTATAGAACATATGTGGGTAGTAATAGTCCATAAATTCCTGGATCATGTCCAACAGCATGCACAGATATCCCTAATAACAAAAAACAACAGATGTGCAGCAATAACATAGCAAACAGACCATGTGCATATATGGAACCATAGTGGCCGTTACAATGGCATGCAGGTGACATTGTCCATAACAGGCCAGCAATGATAGTGTCCCACAGCGAACATGGCTACAAACACATAGCACAAAGTGTGGTACAATGTGATATATGTCCCAATGGTAGGTATTCTGCAGCCATACCTATTGAGTTGTGTGATCAGATAGTTGTTGCAGATATGGTGGAGGGGGGGAGACAGAGAAGTGTATTAAGAACTCTGATAACCTTGCTGTATTAGTTGCTCAGACCTGTTTCCATCTTTATGTCTTTCAGGCAAGATGTCCCGTGAGAGGCTTCCTGTTTATACAGCGGACAAGAATGAGGTCATCATCACACACCTAGTGCAGCACTACCAGGTGTTGTTTGGCAGAACAGTCCATGAGCAGCAGGAGCAGACCACCCTAAAGAACGATCTTGTCCACAGGGTAAATGATGGCCTGCATAACCGCAGTTATGAGCAGGTCCGGCATCATTGCACTGACCTACTTTGCAATGCCCATCGGCATGCTGCTGCAGTCAGGGGGATCAGCTGACAACAGGGGGGGGTCATGCCATCCACCCCCCCGACACATGTTGAGGAGCTCCTTGCCAGCCTCAAGGCACCTGCCCACCCGCACACACAACACCTGGTGGAGAGCATAGTGGAGCTGGGTTCTGCCCCACAATGGCAGAGGACCATGCAGGTACGGCCACAGGGCACATCAGTAGACCACTCTTGTGTATCCATCTGCATGTGTACAGTTAGATCATGCATATGTGTGATGAAATATATATATATATATATATATATATATATATATATATATATATATATATATATATAGTCTGTTGCTGTGTAGTAGTAATAAACAGATTACATAGGCTGTAGTATAGTGGGCTTGTACTGTTGATGTACTGTAATGCTGCACCCACCCTATACCAATGTCACAGCTGTGGCTACTGACATCACATCTCTCACACACTTATGTAGGTCCCTCTGGTATATCTCCAAGGCAGCAGCCTGTAGCTGGTGAGTATGGTTTTTGTTCAGGTTTGCCAATACACTGGTAATGTTATGGCTATGGTATATTCCATGCACAAATTTAACACACCTACCCATAATGCATGCCATACATGTTAACCTATTGTTGCTGCTAACTGCACTGCATCACAGTGGTCACCGTGTTGGTGTATCTGAAGGGTATGCCATACTCCTGCAATAAAACTAACACCCTGTCATTGCAAAATGTGTGCACAGAGATGAACATAATGGTGGAACAAATGGCCTACAGTAGGGACATGTGTGAAGCATCACCCTTATACAGTGCTACAGCAGTGTATATACCAGTATTACAATGGCAACTGTTACAGATTTACACTATGGCATATCATAATACTGCGGTCCACAACCCTTACAACCTGCAATGTGGTTCTAACATGAGCAATAAGTGTGTAATATGGAATTATATGTTAGGGCAGCAAATATGGGGAATAGATACCTTCACAAACACTGGAAGCATATGTGTGCATACACTACAGATAAAATATAGTGGAAGCAGCTGTTGAGGTACTGACTGCATGCATTTGTCATGGAAATGCGCCTTCCAGCAAGTACACATCCCCAATGTCAAACCGAGAATTGGTCTGCTTTCCAAGACGTTTGGCCATCAAATGTGCACATTTACTTGCAACAAAGGCAACCATGGTTTACACACATCTTACATGCCATGACGTGGGCCCCATACCCAACAGGTTGCACCCATGAGCTGGACATGTAGCCATACCTCACCATGGCAAACAGTGAAGTCATGTATGTGGCAAGGATGTATGGGACAGGAATAAAGTAGGAAGTAAACAGATAGCCATCCAAGACAGATTATGTCACATGTAGCAAACCAGTCATGCAGGCTGCCTAGTAACATGGCACAACACTGGAGGGGTTGCAGGAATGTCTAGCAAGTACTGGCTGTACAGCACCCATGTCAGCAATTACCTGGACTCTGAAAACATGTGGCCCATGGGTTAGGGTAATCAGATGTGACAGTTGTACCACAGGAAACATCAGCCAGGCCTCTCTACAGGTAGCATATGCATAACAGAAGAGGTCCCCAAAAGGCATGCATTGCAATGTGTACTGGTGTACCAAGACCATGCTGGAAATCTACAGACAGTATCATGTACAATACATGTGCTGCACAACCAACACCTCACCCCACCTCAGGCCCACCATCCCCATCTGTACTTTGCCGGTGCCAGTGTACACCTGTATGTTTGCCATTCATTAGCTGGAACTAGGCTGTTACACATGGTGTTCACTATTCACTGCTGCAGGGAACCAAAGGATGCTACAAATGGCTGTATCTGCACACAGTCAGGGTCAGAAACTGTGACAGACATAACCCTGGCTCTACAGCAATAGTGATAGCAGTGTGCAAACTCCAAGGGATCTGCACATGAGTTGACCTTGCAATCATGCAAAGTTGGGGGGCATGTGTAGAGCAGACTGACCATATACTGGCAAACGCAGATGGCCCATGTTAGTATACCCCTATCAGGAATAGTGACTGCTGTAGTACATATAACAGTAGGTGCAACAAACCATCATGATAAGAGCATGCACACACATGCACCCACGAAGTGTATGCATCTCAATCAGCATCAGCACAACTAACACATTTGTTTGACACTGCATTTGATTGTACAGGACATATGTCACATATCAGGCTCATATAATGTTAACATATGCAGTAATGTGGTCCCATGGCATATCAAGGAAGAGGGCGTCGTATCAATAAGGGTGTGTACACTCCCCATAGCCACAGTAAGGGTTGACGGTTGTCAGTGTAATTGTAACGTATTACTCATAGATGCACTGCTGATGATTACATCTGTAGATCAGACAGCAGGCATTTACAAATGACATCTGTCCACATATCATCCCAGGTATGTGTCGGACAAACACATAGGAGCTGTGAGCAGCAGTGCAGACATAACTGGCACAGTAATATACATTCAGTAATGGTGTGTACATCTGTAAGGTATGGTTTACAGTACATGGCAGAGTGCTGAACAGGTCCACAGGTATACAGTGTACATGGGTGCAGTGTTTTCCAGGGGAAGGGGCATCACCTACTAACACAGCCCATGCACTGCACACATGTATACTGTTGCTAGTATGGATTGACTATAGCTGCACTGCATGCTGTTGAGTACCATATGTTATGCATGTTGACAGATGGGTAATGGGAGGTCTGTGTGTAATATCTTCATGCAACCACACCTGTAAGTGTGTGTGTGTGTGTGTGCGGGGGGGGGTTATTTTGTCTGTAAGTGCAATCAGGTGGAGTTGAGGGGGATTGATGCATGTAGGATGCTTGTGTGTATGTGTGTGTGTGTGTTTGCATGTGTGTCCATGTATGCACATGTGTGAATGCAGGGTTGTTCATACATCTCGACTTCCCTTTGGAATTATGCAGTACAAGGACATGGACTGATACATGAGACACCAGGAGTACTTGTCTGATATGTAATCTCAGGACAGCTGATAGTATAATAAGGTCTGTAGCATGGAACATGCATTGGGAGGGAAACTAGACACCAGGTATACTGTTAAAACTGTAATCAGCAGACAGGTAAAAGTATACCCATGTATGCAGCACTGCAGATGCATTGGGGAATTACTAGACAACACCAGTGAGTGTAATTAAATATTACTGTTGTCCACATAATAAGTTAATAGAGCAACATATCTTGCATCTACTGAGCAATAGTTATGTATGACACTCCAGTGCATGACATTATTGAGTGACTGTAGTAGCCTCTTACATATGGGGGCCATGCTCATGATGTCTGGACAAACCCAGGGTGAACACTGGATGACAGCAGTGAGTCCTTGTAAAACTGAATCCAGTCAAGTCAAAGAGGTAATGGAAATAACAGGTCATGTTTGTGGTCACTTGTCTAATCAATTAGAAGAATGATACATTAATGATTTGTATTAATGAGTGTAGGTTTCCAAGTGTGATGCAGGATGGGGAACTTAAGAGAATAAACCTGGGACAGTCTGTAAACTCAGGGACAGGTAGGTATTATGGTGGAATGTCAGTGTGTGTGTGTGTGTGTGTGTGTGTGTGTGTGTGTGTGTGTGTGTGTGTGTGTGTGTGTGTGTGTGTGTGTGTGTGTGTGTGTGTGTGTGTGTGTGTGTGTGTGTGTGTGTGTGTGTGTGTGTGTGTGTGTGTGTGTGTGTGTGTGTGTGTGTATGTGTGCACTGTTAGGCAATGACATACATGTCTTAAAGTGCATTTCTTGTTTTCCCCTCACAGGTGGCGAAGTGAGTCAGGGTCCCTCCTGCATGCAGTCTGATGTTGGTGTCCATGCAGACACTGACAATGATGATAGGTGTGTTGAGGCACAGGCAGGGTTGTCAAAGGCTGAAACTGTGTCATTGTTTGACATCCTCCTATTATCCACCCCATCCCTGCATATGGTCACAATGCCTATGGATACCCCATCACCAGTGGCCATAGCAGAGGGACAGTTGGGGGTTGGTGTCAGTGCACAGGACATTGTTGTATCTATGTCCAGACACAGCAGCCATAGTCAGATGTCTGGCAGGGTACCACATAGGCAGATGTACAGGGGTGCTCTTGGGGGGGGGGTGGTAGTCATTGTGCCTCTGGCAGAAGTGCCACATCTGGTATCACCAGATGCATGTTTCAGGCTGTCATGGAGGCACAGGCACATATGGAACGGTACACCAGACAGGGTCTGAGGCTGCAGAGGGCTGCTTTTTCAGCTGTGACAACATCCATGATCTTGCAGGTGCCCACTGTTATTATACAGAGGTAATGGATAGATGGTGGGGTGAGATGGTGGGCCTCCTCAACCATGGATTGTCTGTGCTAGAGCATGTGGTGGGACTGGTGCAACGGGCACATGTATGTAGGCCAGCAACATCAACATCTGGCGGTCAATGTAGACATGCAAGGATGCCAAGCTGCTCCTGTAGTGGCAGTACAAGCCCCAGCATTGCAGGGGGTGCTGTCCACACCACACCACAGCAGGTCACATGCACGTGGCCCTGGCCTGTCCCAGGAGGGACCTGGTTCCACTGGACATATGTTATTATCAGGGGAGAGTAGCATATCGAGGCTTGTACCTGGACGTGCCTGTGAGACCCCTGGCAGGCACAGTTCTTGTGTCCATGGCCAGAGCCGGTGAACTGCATACTGTGCCAAGTATTGTCTGCAGCTGTTCAACAAACACCTATATAGGGCAGCCACATGGCAGAACTGTGTGCATGCATACCCACACACAATACAAACACACCTAGGGCAACCCCATACCTACACACACCACATCACCACGGCCATATCAGTAACTTAAACCCCTCACTCACACACATGATGTCAAATGTATGGCCGACCCTAGGTCTTTGCCAAACCAACAACACACCCTGTGAATATGATGATACTTGTGCCACATCCCTGTCATCCATAACATTGATGTAGGGACAGGCTAATATGGTTCTGATGCACACAGTGACTGTACTACCGTGTACCAATGTACTGCTGTGTAACATGTCACCAGTAACGTTTAATGCTTACATGTCAGGTAGTGTAGCTGTCCAGCCATGATGCATCATAGCTGTTAGAAAAACTGAGTGATTGTGGTCTCCATAATGTTATCCATTTGTGTTGTAGGTGTCCATGTGTCAGCAGGAGGTCTGCTGTCATATCTCACAAGGGGTATGGCACTGTGGTGACACCATAGCTGTGCCATATCCTAGCTAAAGTTGAACACATGTCACATGCCTGTATAACAGTTACTGCCTGTGCCACATGGACAGGTGACCCCCTGGGACATATATGTTCAGCATCCTGAAGTAGATCGGTCCACATACATGCACACTCTTACTTGGCAACACTGGGACTAGACCCCTACCTAGGTATGTAGTGCTACTGATGTGTGTGGCTTTAATTGCACACACCACACAGTGTTTAGGATGAGGTGTGTTCCAGGTTACATGTTACATGCAGAACATCCCCAGGCATGTAAAGTATGGTAATGGGGGATGTAATGGTTGTATATGGACAATACATAGTGTGACATATCATCATATACACATTAACAAACACATAACAGTCAGACATACATCCAGGAGACCTGGGCCTATCAGTGCTAACTACCTTGTCAGTGTGACCAATGTGTTACAGGTAGGCTGCACACAGTACATGCATAACTGGGCTGGATAGTGTTATCATTTACCTGTATGGTTGATGATGACAGTGGTCATCATACAGTGGTACATGGGACATGTACCGGGGTACCATGGTGTATTGACAGTATACCCAGCACCCACACCCCACTGTGGATATTGTATGCACTGGAACCCATGATGATACTCTGACACACCCACCATCACACATTGACCAGGACTGCAATACAATCCCTTGTCCATCCCAAGAGTGCTAATACAGAGATATGCATACTAATGCACATGCCACAGGCATAGTAGAATGATGCATTGTCATGCCTCTCCTATGGGCAGCAACATCTCTATTCCTAATACTGTGTGGCAATGCATATTGTAATAGGAGTATGTGGCCTCGGAATGCTGTACCCTACATACATACACACATACGCACACATGCCAGAACTCAGTGAGTATCCCATGCCTAGCAACCCATTTGTACAACAGTGTTGTGCTGGTACTGCAAGGCCCAGGTAGCCCTTAGGGAGAGGAGCATAACAAGGTACATGTAATGTCCGGTACAACAGTAGCCACATCTAACTATGGCAATGGGTGGTGGGGTGGGTGTGAAGGGCCTCAGGGTACACATTACTGGGGTGCATCGGTGCAGGTGTTCATAGGTGTGCACATGGCTATTGTCCATGGAGAGATGGGAAGTGTAGGGGATGTGTGTACAGTGATATCATGCCACCTGCCATGTGCTAGCAGGCCTTCTATCTACAGACACCACTGTGGTGACCCTCAGGGTGAAAGTGACATGCAGCAGCCAATGGCTGGTGAGGTGCTCCAGTTGACATGTATGCAACATGTATTACATAACATGGTTAGTGTCTGTCTTGGAGACCTGTACCCAAGCATGTTCTGTCGACTGTGGTAGTGTAGTGGAGGTATCCATGGCATGTGGTGCATACAAAGTGTTGTGTCCTATCTGTGTCAGTTATAACACAGCTGGGCAGACATGTCAGTGTCAGCCAAGCATAGATTGCCTGTACGTATCCAAGATGGATACCTGACATCTGTACATCTGTACAGGGAATGACAGACATCAGCTCACCAACTAGGTATGCAGTAGGATAAATGTGTTGACAGATAGATGTCTGACACCAATAGGTATGCCATGACTACATGATGGCAGCCCTCACTGACATGTGCTATACAGACAGTAGTCTACAGTTATTTTCCATATGTCAGACATTATCCAGTAGGAAATATATAATGTGAGAGAGCTCACACACCAGGAACATGACAGTGAGGACTCAGAGTCCATGTATGCATGCAGGAGTGTTTGATGCCATTACTACAATTAGTAAAATACTCTTGCTTAGGAAAGCACTGTCAACAGTAGTAACCTCGTGATACACTACATGCCAGTATGACTGCACATAACCTGGGATACTACCCTTGTATGTAACACATTCACATGGATATGAGTGTTGTACAGGTCATATATACTCAAGTGTCCCAGACAGAAGACTCACACCACTTGCTACTATAATGGCAGCACATAGACACATGTTATGTACATTGCATTACATACACTTATTACAGATGTCATTACCCTGCTATGTTATCAAACTTGGATGTGAGCACTGGTTACCAGGGCCGAGCCATGCATAGCAGGTGTCAACATTGCTGCAGTATAACAGCTAAGCACATTTGCGCCCTGATAAGCAAAGCCTACATGGTGTAAGCGCCCGTATATTTAACCGCACCTTAACACTGCTTTGCTTCACGCAAACATGCTTAAAGCTGCTCAAAACTGCCTTAACAACTCTGTATCCAACAGCCCTTGTTCGGCCCAGCAACAAAATAAATAGCCCTTGCAAGTCTTGAACCCAGGACACTGTACACTATAGTCACGACAGTTAACCACTACACCATGACAGCTGTGAAGACAGGTGTTATTTGTCCAATACATCTGTCAGTAGATATATTGAATAGTATTGAACAATTGCTGTGACTTCTAAAATTGAATAGTACTTGTTAGTGATATTACTGTTACATCACCTATGTTGTTATATCTAAATATACACATATCAGATACATATGGTGTGATACATCTGGGAAGGTATACACAACAGTAATGTTTACACATGACAAGGATGTGGATATATAAATAAACATATGTAGATATATGTCTACATGTACATACACATATATATTTATTTATATATATATATATATATATATATATATATATATATATATATATATATATATTATATATGTATATGTGTATATATATATATATATATATATATATATATATATATGTAGATATATATAACTATATGTGCATATATATCTATATATCTGTATATGTGTAGATATATATATATATAGACGTGCATATATATGTGTGTGTGTGTGTGTGCGTGTGTGTGTGTGTGTGTGTGTGTGTGTGTGTGTATATATATATGTATGTGTATATATATATATATATATATATATATATATATATATATATATATATATATGTATACACACATATATGTTTACCATATGTCCAGAACATGGAGTAGAGTCATACCTCAGCACCAGTAGTCTCAACCTCTTAGTGCAAGGGAATGTCATGTATGTATAGCAGGTATATATGTAGATATGTAGACTGTTGCTACTGTAACAGTGGTTGTCTTAACAGACATGTTGTGTGTGGGAGGTGACGTGCTATTGACATGTACGTCATCAGTTACTGACAGACATCCAATAGACATCATAGTACAGTACCACAGATAGCACAGTAATAATCCTGTGGACTACAGTAGAGATATGACCAATATATGTGGACAGTCTGGCACACTCTGATCAGTCCAGGGGTATATGCAGATCCCCTTAGTGCGAGCCATGTGGACCAAGCCTGACAATGCGGATGTTAACAGCCATGTACATGGGTATATCATGTAAATACTGGGCTGCATATGCCCACACAGTCTATGCATTCACAAACTCCTGTTTGTCTTGACACATAATAACTGGTGGTGCAGATGTCATATAGCCACATACTACCCAGTAGTTAGTGACATACCTCTGTACAGCATCCCATTGCTTTGTCAGAAATACACAACTGTTATGGTGGCCTGGCAGCAGTACATCTTGCAAATATCTGGATATAACATTACACTGGGTAATTACACTAAGCTGCTAGGCATGTAAGAAAGCACTGTGCAAACTACAGGCAGACTGCCACAGCACTGGCTTACATTTTGTATGTGGGAATACACATGCACCTGCAAATATAGCAGGCTCTACAGGCATGTCACAGCACAGAGTAACAGATACCTTTGTGAAAGTGCATACCCACAACCAATGTGAACACAGCTACAGCCGCATATGGTACACAAGCTTAATATTACACTATATGGATTGTCTGATCGACACCATCCTCATATGTGCCACTCACACACTAACCCTACATATACTGGGTCATGACACAGTGTATTCCAATGCCTGTCTGTGGTATGGGACATGTATGTTTTTGATCCTACAAACATGTGAGCCGATAGGGTACCATACACTGGCGCAGCATGTAAAGTCAAATAGCACAGGACCAAGAACAATGACATCTACCACAGTCTGTACACAGGCCAAGGTACATATTCGCAATACACATACTGTCAACAATCACCATAAGTACATAGACCCCACTACTGAACACACAACCACAGAATGCCCAGGTTATGTCCTCAGAAATAACCCCTACTATATATAACATGTCTAGTAGTCTAATATCTGACTAGCTTATTATCAGATATGATGTCAATAAATAATGGTGTAGAGAACATATGCACCTCTTACTGCATGACATATGTACAAAGGTTGACAGACTTGTGGCTGGAGCCACACACACTGGGCCAATATTGGCATGTTGTTGTGATACCCTCATTCATTTACTGTTGTAACAGGGTTTGTTGTGACATATGTCCTATGAGGGATATGAAGTCAGTAACTCTCATGGCTGTCACCATGTACTGACTGTAATCCTCAGACTATGTTTCTGCAGTTCTAAGATAGGTGATCTGTGAGTAACACAAGAAACATAAGACTCCAAATACTGGCCAGTCTGCAAATAACCCTACAGGTGGGAGTTTCCTCAAACACATACTGTCATGAGAGGTATTAAATCATGTAGACCAGCCATATCCACACAAACCCTGTTAAACCAACATTACTCCAAATGTAGAAAAGAAACACTTACATTCTGCAGTCATGTCTGGAACAACCCCCTCCTGTTTGTTGGCCTGCCTCTACAGTGTATGTTGTTAGAGGTATATCCCACTACCATCTGTGATGCTGTTTGCCAAACACCAACATAAAGTCCTGCTCACAGTGAATGAAAAGGACCTACACCCACATGATGTTCCTAGTTATAGGAGTGTGTTTCCATGCAACTGGCTATGGGAATGTTACCACAGCTGTTCCACATGCGATCAGCTAGTGGGGGACTGCAATTCATGCAGAGGCCATCAGCTGATCATGAGCATCACTTACAAACACAAGCTGCTGCCTAAGCAAAGCAGGTGTACTTCTCCACAACCAGCAGAGAGGGAGTAAGAGAGAAAGACAGAGACAAAGTAAGACAGGGAGGGGGTGGGAGAGTAAAACCTAAGCATGTTTGTGTCACACATTTACCAGTATGGAGTTTCAAACCCCTGCTTGACTATGTATTGCTATCACAGGTCTATGCACTTATTGCATGGGCCACAGAGTGTACATGTTAGGGAACTGTCCAAATATATACTTGATGGTGAGTGACATCTGCAACAGTGATAAAGAAGGGATGAGGTAGGTGTAGTACACATGCCTGCCCACATGAACAGGTGTCAAGGTCGACACAGCCACACTCTGTCTGGGACTCACACACATTGGTGCAGTTGGCAGGGTCAGGATTAGACTTCCTAACTAGTTAGTTTGCCACAATACAGTAATACGCAGGAATCACATGCACCACAGGGGTTATCAGGATGATATATAGGCAAAAGGTATATCAAGGTGTCTGACATCAGAAGGCATGCTTCGAACTCCTACCTAACTAGTACATCATACTACAGCATTATGCAGTTATAGTACACGCCACAGAGATTACTGGGCTAGTCTTTCCCCAAAGGTGTATTTCAAAGTGAATGACATCAGTAACCTTGCCAAGGTTGAGCAATGGAAAGTGTAGTTCATAGGTTGATACTAGGCTATCGGCCCTAGAGCCTATACATGCCTAGACATGACAATTCCCTGGCTATGTCATCCCACAATATTTACTTCCCTGGACCCCTGTCTAGCAGGGCAGCTGACATGATCCTGGGATCAATTTCCTATCTCCCATCCAGTCGTCCAGGTTCCTTTTGAACAGGGCCAAGAGGCACTCTGCTTGACAGGTATGGACAGTCTATTCCAGAGTCTGGGGAGTCCCTGGGTCAGGAACACATCCCTCCAGCATGTATTGTTCATTGTGATGACAAAAGTTGGATCCCTGGAGCATGTGGCAGTGAGGGTTTGGAATTCTTTAAATGTAGCATGTCCAACAGCTGTGGGTTTAACATGGCATGGTATGTTAAGCAGAAATTGCCTGTGAGAACACAATATATGAGAGAGTATAGCTGGATGATTTTCAGATGGTCAGCATAGGGCATCTGGTTTAGGCCTGCGATTCATTTTGTTAGGTATGTCTTCAGCCTTTCTAGTTGTTGCAGAAGTCTTGTGAGGTACATACATAACAGGCCATTGTAGTCTGTACTGGGTCTACTGAGAGATGACTACAGTGGGACAATGGCCTCCTTTTCCTGGATGCAAAGCCCTTAGTGGTGAGGTGTGCCACATAGGTGGGGTTCCTGACTGTTGTGGCAATGTGGTTATCAAAGGTGAGACCACTGTCCACCTGTTTCCCTTAGTCTGTTATCACACTTTAGGTGTTTAATGTACTGCCACCTATGTGGTACTTCACAAGTACATGTCCCTTCTCAAAGGGGATAATTATATATTTCTTGGTATTGATCTTGAGGCCATGGCTCAGGCACCAAGCATGTCTTTCTGTAAGGCCTTTCTGTAGGATATCCACATCATGTGGGGATTCAATATTGTCTACCACTGTGCAGTTATCTGCAACCTTTGTTTGCCAGAGTCCCTTACTGATGGACTGTACTTCAGAGCAGTAGATGCCAAAGAAGGGCAGTGCTAGGACTGAACCCTAAGGTATTCCAACTGTCACTTGTCTAGGGCTGGGGTTGGTGTCACCTACATTTGCAGTGTGAGTTCTCTCCGTACAGCAGTTGGTAGCCTATCGGGTGACATAGGGATTAATGGCCAGCTTGATACATTTATCTATGATTCCAGACTGGAGGATGGTGCTGAAGGCCTTAGTGAGGTCCGGATAGGCTGTGTGAACCACTTTACCCTCGTCCATAGCTCTGGAGATGAATTCACAGTTGTCAATCAGGTTGAAGTGACATGATCGGCCCTTCACAAACCCAGCCTGGTTGGGGTCCAATGTTTGCAGGTTGCCAATGTCTTTGTTACAATTTCCATGATAATACATTCCATGGCCTTGCAGATCAAGCACGTCATACTGCTGGGGCTGTATTTCCCAGGATCCAAGGTGGATCCCCCTTGTGGACTGGGATAACTGTAGCTGTGTGCCACACAGTGGGCATGAAGTCTGAGGTGTGGCTATGATTAGACATGGCACATAGGTGAGGTGCCAGTTCAGTTTGTAGCTCATGTAGTACACAGCCTGGGATGTTGACTGGTCCCATGGCTGCTGTTGTCATAGCTCTGGAGAGTGTGGTTTTTACCTATGTGGCTGTTATTACTGTAATCAGGCTATCTTTCCGTGTTGAGATGGGCCCTTTGGGGAGGGGTAGAATGGGCTACAGTTGTCACTGAATCTATCTGCCAGGATATTGGCAATAACCGTGGGAGCAGTATATTTAATTCATGACATCCGAGTGATGCCTCCAGGTGCATCTGCAGTTACCTCCTACTGCTCCTCTAGGCATCAAATATTGCTTGTTTATATTTGCATTAATAATTCCAAAACCATGCCCTATACAAGGTATTAGAATATTTTATCTTGAAGCATACATGATGGCAAACACAATTGTATTGATATTTGACCTATGTCAATGAGTATTTGTTAGAATTGCAAGGTGATAACTTTATTTTTTAAAGACTCAAGACACACCCACTAGGAGTTAAAGGTGCACAATCAAAAGAGCTGTACTGGAAGGAATTAGTTAATACCATCCTGTTGTAGCTCAGAGCAGATTTGAACATTGCCATTTAGATTCCTTACATAGCTATGGAATGGCTGGCAGTTGTCTTTGACATCTTTGGCTATATTATGTTCATAACTAGCTTTAGTGGATGTTATGAGGGATCTCTGCTTCTTACTGTGGCTGGTAAGGGAGTATTTTGCATCCTGGAAATTCCCCCATTTCTGCAACAGTTTCCTCCTTTTGTTGTACAGTATGTTTATGGCAGGGGGCCACAACATTGGCTACCTTTTCTTGGTGGGGAGCATCTTGGTTCTATATTGGATGGCACAGTTCATGCACAAGTGGATGTGCTCGTACAGTGCCTTCATGTAGGATTCAGCAGTTGTCCTTTCAGTTCCCATCTTCATGGGTATCATGACGTTAGTCACGTCTGACATGTGTAGCATGACGTTGGCTTTGGAGATGTGTGTTACAGAGGTTTCCTTACTGGGGTGTGGGGGAGGGATGTTGATGTTAATTGTGATTAGCTCATGGGCAATCCTGACCACTGATGGGGTGACCATATGTGTGGAGCATTGATTTCCCATGTTGGTAATGACCAGGTCTAGGATATGTGAGCCCCTGGTGGGACTATGGGTTACTTGATCCAGGGCATTGGGAATTATGACTTCTGAGAACAGTTGGGCACACATGCTGGTACTCAAGTAGTTTTCCCAGTTAATGGCAGGGTAGTGTAAGTCACCCAGTATTAGGGTGTTTGCTTGTATCATAATATTTTACAGTATGTTTCAAAGGCTGTAGTGGGTATCATGGGGCATGGTGGGTGATCTGTAGCAAGCTATACAATTTGGAATGCAGTCTAACAAACTGTTAGTTGCACCAGGGGTATTTCAGACACATTCTGTTGGGCAGATAGCTTGGTAGTGCGAATATCCTTGGTGAATATGGGCACTCCTCCACCTTTATTGTTTTGGTCCTGGTTTGATGGCCAACAGGTGTGGTGAGAGTTGTGCCTGGTATTGCAGGGGTGCTCTCTAGAGCCTTGGATCAGGTCTCTGTTACTACACAGTTATCGATGATCTCCATTTTTAGGTGTGCGTAGTGACTGTGAATGGCCAAAAAAACACTGATTCCTCACACGCACAGTTTCACAGTTGTCATGTCTGGGAATAGAACTCTTACCTAACTAGTATATCACACTACTGCATTACACAGTTATAGCACAAGCCATGGAGCTTACTGAACTACTGCTTCCCCAAAGGTGTATTTCAAAGTGAATGACATCAGCAGCCCTGCCAAAGTAGGGCATTTGAAATTGTAGTGAGTGTGAATGGCCTAAAAAGGCATTGATCCCTACACAGACAAACTCACAACTACTATATGTGGGATTAGAACTCCTATCTAACTAGTACATTACACTACAGCATTATGCAGTTATAGGATGTGCCACAGAGATTATTGGGTTACTCCTTCCCCAAAGGTGTATTTCAAAGTGAATGACATCAGCAGCCCTGCCAAAGTAGGGCATTTAAAATTGTAGTGAGTGTGAATGGCCTAAAAAGCATTAATCCCTGCACAGGCAAACACACACATACAGTTGCCATGTCTGGGATCAGAACTCCTACCTAACTAGTACATCACACTACAGCATTGTGCAGTTATATGATACACCACAGAGATTACTGGGCTAAGATTTCCCCTAAGGTGTATTTCAAGGTGAAGACATCAGCAGACTTGCCATAGTAGGGCAATGGGGAGTGCAGTGTGTGTGCACGGGCCATAACCCATTCATCTTGAGGCAGACACACAACACTCAGACTCACACAGGTTTATATTCCACAGGTATGTGTATACAACTGCTAGATGACTACTGACTTGTACAGTCATGTTACACAGTTAGCACAAGCACCACAGACACTATAGTGCTGAGGGATACCAGAGGCAAATGTCTACGGTGATTGACATTTGCACATCATGTGGTTTTAGCCAATTGGATGTGTGCTGGGTGGAACAAGCCTCATTATGGGAGGCTCTTTGTCACTGTCTGTCACTCTCTTCCACACATCTATGTTATGTGTCATTTTTGCCTATTATAGTGTGTTGTCCTTGGATATATGTGTGTATTCCTATCCAATGTGTGTGCAAAGCATGACTGGTGTATACTGAGGAGTGTGTGCACTAACATCTGTGACTGTCAGCAATGTATGGTCCACTGTTGTTACCAGGCATGAGCTTCATTTCTTTTGTATGAGCATGCCCAGTATGACTTTTCAGTATTTTCTTGTCTGACATGGCCCGCATTTCTCTAAGTGAGGGAGCATGCCCAGTATGACCTTCTGTATTGAATGTGTGAATTAATTCCAGGTAGATTGTACTCCAGTGCAGACTTTTGTGTTCTACACCTACAGCTAGCAACCTGTTTCTATGGGATATCTGTAGATCGGTTGACAATATTGGGTCAAAATGGGCAAAGGATAGTGGGTTACTGTAGGTAATTGTGTCTGTGCCATTTCTGCCACATGGTCTTGGTGTTAGCAGAGATAGACATATGTACTGTTTTACACTGTGATGTTTTATGCCATCAAGTACTGTCAGGTATACATATTTGCTTGCAGTGATGTCCTGGGGAACACAGAATGAATGCAGCTGTATCCAGTATTGTGGTCAGCAGCTTACATATTCTTGCACAATCATGCCATTCTGGAAGGGAAGCTGCAGACACTTGCTGCTGGGTCTGTGCAAATGGTTCAGCACCTTGGTACAGTGGTGACTGAGGATCCCATGCTTGTACATCCATCGACGTGACAGTATGGCCATATCCTGCTGTGGCCACATCTCACAGCTGTACAAATTCACACAGGTTACCCAGAGGCAGGGATCATAATTCTGAACATTACCCCTTCACATTGCGGTTTATTAGCAGGTTTGTAGCCACCCATTCTTGTGTTTGCAGTCAGGGATAGTATGAGAAAATGGCTGAGTTTCGGAATTCACACACTCCATGCCACCCATGCTCCTACCCCCCTATTATTCTATTCTCTTCCAAACATTATGCAAATATTATCTGATATGTTCCCTATAGTTATCACCTCATCCCAGCAGTAATTTGGTGTTGGTCCACAGTTCATGCAGTAGGACATGGTCGACATGTTACTGAGAATTGTCCACATGACCTTGCATTTGGGCTCTGTGGACTGTGTTATGTTATTTGGGACTCCATGACATAACTTACATGGGCAGTACGGGTGAGACACAGGTCTTTGGCAGAGGACTGCAGGCCATTTGGTAGTGATAAAAGCCAGCTGTAGCAGGCCATTGCATTCTGTCACTCGTACAGTCCCAGACTGCAATACACTATATTCCCCTGGAGTGACAGGGTAGGTGTGCAAGGTGTTCATGCTAATACTTTCTGTCATTATTGATCCAGTGGTGTGGATGCTGGAAGGGTGATGCTTACAGCTAGGGACACACCTGCATGGGTCACTTGTTCTGCATGCTGCATTCTTTAGCTATTGCCATACAGAGGTGGGGGTCATATTGTACTCATTCCCAAAAGCAGAAATAAGTCCAGAGTGGTACCTGTGGGTGATGGTGGGGTGACCTGGGTGCATGTGTGCTATGGACACTAGTTGCATCTGACTCACATATATGCATTGGGCATTCCACTTATGCTGGCTTGTGCAGGGACATCAGCTGTTTCTCAGTACTTCACACCTATAACCTCTGTGGTCTGCCAGTGTTTGGCCAGATGACATTGGTATTCCCTACTACAAGCCCAAATAATGTGCTGCTAACCTGTATGTATGATTCCAAGGGTGTGTCCATTTGACAGTTATATGTTATACACTGTCTGTCTGGGGTACTTCCCCCTGGGTACTGCTTGGATGTCTGGGCCCACATTCATGCCATGTCCATCTTTCAGATGGTGACACATATTACTTCCAAACATTTACTATGGCTTACTGCTGGAATGTGTTTTGCTGGAAAGCATTGTTTTTGGCACTGCAGTTGTTAGAACTTGGCCCTGTCATTGGCAGTACTGGCGAATGGCCACGAGGACAAACCTCACCATGCATAGATACTGACCACTCTCACACAATATACAACACACACTGACCTAACACACACAGCCCTGCATACTGTGCACATGCTACAATCTATCCTGCTACCTTGGCCAGCTCAGGTAATCTGTGCTCCACTGTTGTTATACCTACACATACATGTTACTACATTTCTACATAGGATTGGGGGAAGCACATCTGACTGTTACTACATTTCTACATAGGATTGGCGGGGGCACACCTGACACTTGTACACATTTGCTATGACTGTACTGGTATTTCAGGTACTTCATTTCATTCTGTATTCTGACCTATCATGCTGACTAGAGGCATAGCAGTGTACTACAAGTCTTAGGATGGTTTGACCTACATTTCAGTTTCTGACTTCTTACCCTTCAGAACTAACATTCCACTGCCTGGCCTGTTGTAGTCTGTCTGTGTAGGTCTGGAGGTGGGCTGTTCTCCATAGCCATCACTCAGAGGCCTTATCACAGCCTTTGTTTGTGTTTTTCTATGCCTGTCCTGCTGGCTGAGACTGTTGTTGGGTATGTGAGCCTCCCTGACTGGCATGTGTGTGTCCTATGGGGACATATGTGGCCCAGCACATTTCCTACAGTGCATTTTGTCACCTTGTCTAGTACTGGCTACTTTGGTGACACCAGTATTTGTTACAGATCTCGTGCTGTCACTATAGGTGTCTACTATCTGCTGGCATTCCATTCAGCCACCCGATTCCCTTGCATGCTCACATCCATACCATAGATACAAGTAACAACACATACTACTCCAGTCGGCAATTGATAGGGAGAGTGACTTACCTTGTGGCTGTGCCAGTATTGAGGATGGTGCTGGAGGGCTGACTATGTTGGATGCACATAGTACACTCCCTATAGATGGTTAGGCACAAGTAGTGTCATGTTTGGCATCTCTTTTACTGTATGTGCGAGTCAGAGAGAGGTGTCATTCCATGGGTTCCTACCATGTCAGTGTATGTGCTACGCTTTGCCTCTTTGCTACGGCCTGGACATAATGGGGCACGCCTCCTTCTGCCTACTGGGGCAGGCTCAGGTTGTTCCTCCTCCAAGTCACTCTGTGCCTGTGCAGGCCTTGGCAATGGTGGGGGGCCTGTGTGGCCCTGCCCTGGGCTGTTCCTGCTGCAGCTGTTTCCGCAGGGTCATATTGTGTAACATGGCACATACAATGACAATTTGGGTACATGTAGCTGGTGAGTACTGCAAGGCTCCACCGGATGTGTCCGGGCACCGGAACTGTGACTTGAGCATCCCAAACACATGCTCTGGTCTGTGCATGTGCCTTATCATATAGTTCTTGTTCGGGTGTGTGTGTATTTCTGATGGGTGTCATCAGCCATGGCTCCATTGCATAACCAGCTTCTTCCACTAGGTCACTGTAAGGGATGTCCCCATTGGCAAATCTCTGGTACAGCTGCATCAGATGCCAGATGTGGGAGTGGTGATAGCTTCCAGGGCAGCCAGCACACACATTCATGATAATGCCCTGGTCATCGCACGCAATTTGGAAGTTGATGGAGGGGAAGCCCTTGTGGTTGATGTAGACCCAACCCCGCTCACCGGCTGGTGCTTTGATTCATATGTGCATGCAGTCTATAGCACTCACTACCTCAGGGTATTCTGCTATTTGGTGGAAGAGAAGCATATTGCTGGCCAACACCTCACGGCTATTGTGGAAATATACGTGCTCACTGGCATGTGCTGACATGGCATTTAGGAACTGGTGGAGGACCCTGGATGCTGATGCCTGTGAGATCCCCATGATATCCCCAGTTGGCCTTTGGAAGGTACCTGTGGCAAGTATTTTTAGGTCTACACATACCTTGGTATCCACTGAGATGGGTTCCCCTCTATTAGTTTTGTGTGTGAGGTGTGGCTGGCACAGCTCAACAATTTGCTGTAGGAGGTCCCTGTCCACCCTATAGCACTCCACTATCTCCAGCTCATGTAGCCCCTGGTAGGTTACCCTGGATCTGGTACACTCTTCTCCTTCACCTCACTGTGGGTTGATTGTCAGCATTCACATCCTCACCACCCTCAGCCTCTTCCACATGTTGAGTTATGATAGCTGCTGCAGCCCCTATCATTTTGTTGTTTTGTTTGGTAAAATTTTCCTGCTTGTGTGCACCGGTGGTCTAGAGTTTGTGGGAAAAAACAGAGGGAAAGGTGTTTGCATAGTTTATAGTGGTGTGCTGGGCTGGGCTGCTGCCTGTGTAATTGGCTGATTCTGATACATTTCACCTGTCAGCTATGCTAGTTCTCCTTGATTACCTTCCTATTGCTGTTTTCCCCTCCCATTGCCTTCCTTTTTAAGCCCAGGGGTGCACAGCACAAACACAGTGCTCAGATATGCATGGAGCTGCTATTTCCTGGTTTACTTTTTTTTCTACTTTAAAACACGATGCATGGCATGCACACCTGTTTAGACAATGCAAAGAGTGCTAGGCAGCCTTAGACTGCCCCCCCCCCGCTTAGCTCTACTAAACTAAGGACCACAGGGCTCCAATAAGCTTACAGTATGCCTGACACACCCCTCTGTGATGTCAGCTAGCTCTTGGGCTTGCACCATGGTCTTCCTGTACTGACACAGTTGGGTGCAGGCTAGCCATGAGGGGGATCTAGGATTCAGTATCATTCCCCTCATTTGCATAGAATTGCCTGCTAATGTCTAGTTACAAGTCCCACACTGAACCTTCCCCCTTAGCAACCACTATTCACTGGGCATGTTGTCTTCTGCCTGCTATAGTGTATAATGGTAAAATTGTGATTTTGGATAGAATGCTTATTTCAAGTATTTTTTTTTATTTTGCGGCCCGATCCCATTTGCGCAACACTGCCCTACGCTTAAACAGCCAAAATCAGCTAAAAAAAATTAAAGTTATTTTTTTTATTTTTGCAACTATTTTCCATGCCAATGGCTATATATTTGGCCATTGGCATGGTTTCCACATTATATACACCCTTTATTTGGAGCTGTCATGGCTCCATTTCGTAGTTTGCAGAAATGTACTCAGTTACTAACCGAGTACATTTCTGCAGACTACACTAGTCCTGCACGGCCGGCTGCCAGCTTTCTGGTTTGCAAATTCACCTCATTTGCATGGTTTTCACCTGCAAATGGGGTAATTTGCATACAGAAGCTGTGTCTGTGCAGGAATAGAGCAAGAGCGCTCATGCACATCCCAGGAGTTTATTCCTGGATCACATGGTGGCCATATTGCCTCCAGCAGCTCCTGCACTATTCCTGCACACCCTGCAGAGCTTGCTGAATCCTGGGGAGTATCTCTGGAGATTCATCAATCTGCTACTACCATATGTCAGTCTCTAGTTATATGATTAGAATATGTCAGGAAAGAACAACCCATCGCAGAGGCTTAGAATACACTGCATGGTTATAGGGCAAGGGTTGTCTACCTATGCTCTATTAGTAGGTTTGTGTGGAAAAGGGGAACCTGATTTTCTTTTTAAACATTTATGGGCATATCAGCATGGTCTTTTATCAATATGTCTGCATGCATACATATTACACACAGATACAACACAACAAAAAAAGTCTTTGAATTTTACTTGTCCTTTCACTGGGGCATACCATTTAACAACTGGGGCATTTGCCCTAGCATACCATGTTACATCACCTCCTATGTGAAAATGGGAGAGTGTAGACTAATGCACAGTGTAAAAAAGTCTAGAGCAGTAGATAGCTGCAAAGAAGAAGTCTCTGGGAAGGATAAAAAAATCCTACCCCTATGTAGTTAGAAGGCTACCTGACTAGGCAGGGAATGATTAATATCACTGTAGTGGAAGAAAGAAAGAAACAGAGAGAAGGGAAGAAAGAAAAGAAGAGAAGAGAAAATATAAGAAAAGAAAAGACAAAGGCTTCATTCTCTTTGCAGTTAATAGCCAAGAGTCTATCAGGACCACAACTGTAGGCAAAATACTTAAATGAGTATAAAGCAGTTTTCTTGAAACACTAAACTATGTAAGATCTAGAGAAGGGGTGTTTATTCCTATACACTATGTGTGACTTTCTCGCTCAAGTACTATAACTGCAATCTATAATTGGAATATGTATTCCTTCAATGCAAATATGAATCTCTGCTTTTAGCTACAGAGGGAAATGTCCTGAAGTATTTTCTGTTGGAGGCAGATATTTTTCTGTTGTATGTGCTACAGCTCACGTGGAAGAGAAGTTTCAAGATTTCACTCAGATGGTCCAGTGGTGGAGGGATGCTAAGTGATAGTCTTAACAACCTAGCCTGAAAAACAACAAAAGCAATATTGCATAGGAGATGCTACTCTAGAAAATGAAATATACCATACTCAAGCCAGCATGAAACAGGATGTTATAAAAGTGAAGGCAATTTAGCAACAGCAGAGGCAGAACTGTACAGGAGAGAATAAAATAACAAATGATAGGCACACCCTATTCCAGATATAAAAGAAGTACAGTTTTATTAAAATTTAAGGGAATCAGTAACAATATAAAGATATCATTCAATGCATTGAAGCTGGATACAATGCAATGTGCAAATAAAAGCATTGTAAAATAACAGCAATATTTATTTATTTTACATTTGTTAACTGGGAAATTCCAACTGGACCAGGTCCATTTTCAGCGGAGGCCTGGGGAGAAAAGCTTCGTCATCAAGTTATACAAATGCAGTACATCCAGCATAATACACAAAACAGGTTACATCATGTATGCTGAGCATAGTAATATAACAAGAATTAATAAAACACTCCAGGTAAAAGAAGATGTAGAACATGGGTAAAAGACAATGTCAGTTACAGTACATCCAGCATACTACACAAAACAGGTTTCATCATGTATGCTGAGCATAGTAATATAACAAGAAATTAATAAAACACTCCAGGTAAAAAAAGATATAGAACATAGGTAAAAAGACAATGGCCAGTTATACATTGGTAAGAGAAGAAAATATATCAAGTAAGATTCTACAGTTAAAAGTACCTTTTCAGTTGACCAAGCCAACAGGGGATCAGAGATCCAGCATGTGACTAGAAAGCAGTTTGGGGAATTAATAGCAGTGTGGGTAGGGTTATGTGATACAAGGGCATTACCAGGTACTTAGAAGATGTGATTTGAGGGAGTTTTTGAATATGGATGTGGAGGAGGCAGTGGACATGGGTAGGGAAAGAGAGTTCCAGTTTCTGGCAACAGTGTGGGAGTAGAGCGCTTTCCCTACATTATTGTTAGCCTTAAATAACTAAATAAATAAAATTGATAAATAAATAAGTACAAAGCAGAATAATTGTCTAATGGCTTAATATATTGCTTAAAGCAATAAATGTAAATACAAAAATATATACAGGAGTCATAGCTATATTTTATAAACACTGTGTGGAAAGCTGTGAAAAACGTAAGCAACAGTGCAATTCAATTAGCATCTGCATACATGCATGCATGTATACATACATACAAATTTTGCAGGCATGGACAATAATGCCCTTCTAGCCTACCAATATACCAAAACAGTTATTCCTATAATAAGTGTGCAGGTTGTTCTTAAAAATATCTAAACGAGTGCTTGCTTTAATGTAATTTGGGGGCCTATTTCATGCATCAGCTACTGTCTCAGACAATTAATTTGCACACTCCTTATTCCTATAGAATCTTTTTTTTAATTTCTCCAAGTCTTTTGAGTTTCTAATACCATAATGGGAATGGGGTCCATTCCGAAGTCAAAGTCTGATTAAAGTTCATGAAATTAGTATTGTTTTAGTCTTTGATATTAGCTAAAAGTTCTCTTCGCAGCACCCAAAATGTGCTCAGTAATCACTCCTTCTGCAATTTGTATAGAGTTATATGTATTGGTAGCACATCCCAGTACAACTGTAAATTCTTTTTTATACAACCTGTTGCCCCTACTACTACTGGAACTGTCTGGGCATCCTTCTTTCACATTGCCTCATTTCTACCTACATATCATGGTATTTTATTACTTTGTGTCTCTCTGTACGTAAGACATTGTAGTCAGTGAATGTAGCAATTTCATTAATCAATGCTACTTTTGTCTTCTTTTCATGGATTATTATTGCTATATTTAATTTTCTTGTATCTGTTTTTTGAACTGTTGGTAGTGGGTGATCTCATGTGAAATAAACTTCATAATGTTCTATGATGCTTTGTAGCTCACGTTTCCAGTATTTTTCAACTACTTCAATATTATAATGTTTCTTCAATCCCCAATGCAACACTCTTGCCACATTATTATGCCTTTCAATATACAGTCCTTCTGCCATTAGTATATCACAAACAGCAACAAGGTGTGCAACTGTTTCCAATTATGTTTTACAAAACCTACATTTGTCTGTTTCTCCCACATGTTAAATAGACTTTACAAACTGACGTGTATGTAGTCCACTGTCTTGGGCCACCAATATTAACCTTTCATCTTTTGGTTTAAATTCACTCCTCCTTACCTATTCCTGAATTTGATCATGATCAGCATGAGGTTCTTCCAGGAGTTTTCTATATTTGCAACTATATTTATGCATTTTCCACATTTTTTGCCCTCTCATCTGATCCTTTCCCTTATATTCTTTTAGTTTTTTTGGCACATTTAGTTCCTACCTGATTTTTATGTACTTGTGGTTTGATTTCCATTTCCACTTGATGCCAATATGCTTCTGCTAGACTAAGAAGGGAAGTCATCTTAGATTTATTCTCCTCATGTTTCAAAACTTTTCCTATGTTTGGTACTTGTGAGGTCAGCAGATATGTATGCAATCCCACGATTGCAGCTGTGTACATGTAATCAATTTCAAAGAGGTCCATACCTCCTTTGAAATGGGAAATATAATCTTGGTATGCACTGATTTTTATAAATCATTTGGTGAGCATGAAGCATCCTTCCTTTTTCCTGTCTAATCTATCCAACACCTTTTGGGACCAGTCAATCCCTCCAAAACTGTATGTTAGGACAGGAAGTGCAAATTGGTTTATAGCTTGAATTTTGTTCCTAGGTATCAACACTGTTTTCAAGATTAATTTAAGCCTTCTAAAGTATTCCTTATTAAGTTTTATTCTCATTTGTTAATGTTTTATTGTTGATCCTTCATTAATTCCCAAATATTTATACACTCTTTCTTGTTTAAGTTCTTTTGTATCACATTTTTGTTCTAAACTGATGTTCTCTTGGTACTGCAGCTTTCCTGCTTTAAAGGTTGCTTTTGCACATTTATCAAGACCAATGAAATTCTTAATATCATCTGAAGAAGTTTTGACAACTTGCAGTTTTGCTTTCCATTCCTCATCTGATAAGCTATGCAATTTTAAATCATTGACAAAGGAAGATGAGAAGTCTTTACACTTTGTTGCTTTCTGAGGGTCAAATTATAGCCATGACCTAATATGTTAAGCAAACAGCTTAATGGGTTAAGGGCAAGACAAAACAGCAACAGTGAGAGAGAGTCACCCTGGAATATCACCCTTTTGATTTTTATGCCTTGGAATAATAATTTGTCCTTTATCATGGCTTAACTACAAAGTGGTTTGCCACTGTTTCATGGTTGCTGTGATGTAGATTATCAGTGTATCAATCTTATACATTTTTAAGCATTATTTTATCCATGACTGTTGGATACTGTAAAACGCTTTTTTGCAGTCAACCCATGTCATGCTTAGATACTTACCCTTTTTACAGTTCTCCACTATGACTTTATTTAACAACAAATGATCTTTTTTCCATATGACTTTCTTTTATTGCCCTTTTGTATGCTTGTTATAATTGAGTTTTCTTCGAAATGAGTATAAAGTTTGTCAGCATCAATTCCAGTGTATAGTTAATACATTGTTGAAAGGCAATTTATTGGTCTATATTTTTTAGGGTAGCTTGCAGGTTCACTCTTAAGTAGGAGCATTGTTTTTCCTGTTGTTAGTCAGTTTGGTGTCTGTTTGGGGTGTGCATATAAATAGTTCATACTTATGGTTAAATCTTCATGCAAAGATGTTAATACTTTTAATCAGAAGTTAGGTAATGCATCTGGGCCTGGAGGTTTCCAGCTAAAGGCTTTTCTTAACTTTGTTTTAATCTCTGTGGCTGTTACTTCATCCCTTTTCATATGGTGCACCTTTGAACTTCTTAATCTTTCTTTTACTTCTTCTACCCATTTAGCATCTTTGTTACATTCCACAGGATCTTCATAAATACTTCTCCAAAATGTATCTATTTCTTCTTTTTTTGGTGGTCTTTCAATTCCTTTTACCTTGTTTCCCAATTCTCTACAAAACTTTTTAGGTCATCAATAAATTGGTTATTTTGTACTTTTCCTTTATATTTATCTGTGTATCTTTTAAGTTTTTCTGCCTGTGCTGATATTTTTAGTTTATTATTTATGATAGTGCATGACAAATCTTGATCTGTTATAATATTGCGCATTGGTTTTACCACATCTATCTTTCTGAGTATTTTTATTGATCTGTTCCCTCTTCTATACTTTCTAACAGTGACCCTTCTTGTCTTAATTGCTTTATAATTTTCTCTATTTGATACTTCCATGATGGTATTCAATTTCTTCCCTTCCCTTCCCTTACTACCCTGTATTCTTGTGGTAGAATTTTTATCTGTTATTAATTTAGCTGCACAGTATTATAGTCTATTTACTTCTGTTATATTGCATGGATCTCTGTGAATAGTCCTAATTACTGTATTCATTTGCTTTAGCAAACTTCTAACTTTTTGGGTTTTATTGATCTTCTGCAGTCTATTTCTTTCATTGATCTTAATATGCCTATCTATCTCTATTAAATCAAGCAACTCTTCTCTTAGCTCAATTCCTTCTAAACCGAGGGCACATTTTTGTTCTCAGTTTTCTGCAGGCATTCTGTAGAAGGTTCTACAGCATCTTCCTGTGGCAAATTCTCTTCAATTTCATCCTGTGTCATCCGTTGCTCTGTCAAATGGGAACTCACTATCCTGTCACTCCTCCTCATCATTGACTGCATTTATGCTGGTTTCCTGTTAAAGGCTCAAAATATATATTCATATGGCAACTGTCCAGTTTCTTCCCGTTCCACTGGTTTCTCCTTAATTTGGATGTCTATTGCTCTATCCTGCTATGGCGCTTTCTGAGTTAGATTTTCTACACTGAATCATTCACTTCACAGGTACTCCATAACCTCAGTTTGTATTTCTTTACCTTCTCCATTACTAATCTTCTTTTCTACTTTTCCTCTTCATCTTCCTATTTTTTTGTATTGTAAAGTTTTCCATGTCTGGTTTCCTTTGCCTGTATTCTCTTCAAATATCTTGTTGCCGCACATTTTTTGTTGATTAGTTTTGCTTTCTCCTTTTGCATAAATATTACACCACATTAAATCTCTTTTTTTCCCATGTCAATATTTCTTCTTCAGATGTCTCCTGATCATCCGCCTTCTCCTTACTTTGGGGACTCGTTGCATCATGCTGTGATGTAACCTGTGTTAGACCTCCTACACCAATCCTTCATTTCACAGACATTCCATAACTTCAATTTCTATTTTTTTAACTTCTACTTTACTAATCTTCTTTTCTATAGTCCTGCTTTGTGATATTTTTTAATTGTGAAATTTTCAATATCTGGATGCCTTTGCCTGTATTCCTCTTTGAATATCTTTGGGACTGCCTTTGTTGTATTGATTAATTTGGCTTTTGACTTTACATAAATATTGCACCATATCAAATCTCTCTTTCATTACCATATCCATATTTCCTTTTTATACTTTTCAAAAATCTTTAGGTTTTGTTTATATTTTCACACTTCCTCAGATGTTTCTTTTTCCAAACAGATCAAAGTTTCTTGATTTATATAGTGCTTTCACAAATCTGTTGTATTAATGAACACAAATTTTTATTTGAAGCTTCTGACAGTTTTTCTTGTGGAAGTAATTTTATTTCCTCCAATTTCTCTCTTAATCTTTTTTTATATCTTTTGTCTGGAAATTCTGGGCTTTTTGCATAATGGAAACAATACATAATTTCTTTCTAATCCTCAATAATCCACTGTATTGTCTTTATGTCTCTTCTTGGCCTATCAGTTTTTGTGATTTTTGTTGACTGCTACTTCCTTCTACAAGAAGGGGGGCCCTCCTCCCCCTGGGCCTGTCCTGGCCACATTGTAGGAATGTTTTCATATTTTGAGGATTCTACACTGTCATTTTTTCTACTCTTAGCACCAGTTCACTTACCAAGATTGGGCACTATTTTATCCTGGATCTTGTGCACCCAGCTATCTTTTTTTTAATTTTGACCTACTTCTGTCCATGATATATGCTATATAAAATACAGTCTATATATCAGTGCCGTCTTGGTAAGATTTTGTGAAAAAACATGGTTTCCCTCTTGAAGGTTCTCACCAAGACTTGAGGGTGAATTCAGTTTCAGCAATACTACTCTCCTTTGCTTGCTATCTTGTCATTTCCCCATTCTTCTATACAGGTTGTCTGATGATTCTCTTCTACTTTTTGACAACCCCAAACATTCTTGGGGGAAGTTGTCACTAAATGCCCTATAGACCTGAATAAGGTCTCCTCTTAAATATTTATATGAGAAACTGTTCAAGTTCAAATACTTTAGTCATTCATAATAACTTAAATTTTCACATCCATGGGTTCTTATTTTATATTTCTACTGTACTCTTCCCATTTTTTTCATGTTTGTTTTCTTCTAAGATTTCCATATTTTTATTCCATAATCAAGTTTGGATCTAATTTAACTAACAAACAATGATTTCATCATTTCTGATTTTCTAGACTATAAATCTTTTTGTGCAACCTATAGATCTATAACTATGATTAACCAATTGGTTGATAATGAGTTGAAACACTCAAAGCAGGATATATCCACACACCTAAGTCCTTAAATGAATCTACAGTTTAAATCATTGTGTGCTGTATTGAATATTTACCTTTCAATCTATGTATCTCAAATCTCATATGCTTAGTTTTTTCGTATTTATCAGCATATTAGTATTTTCTCTCTCCAAATTGTCAATTTAGTCAAGTTCTTTTGCAGACATGCCCTATTTGTAATAAATGAAATCAGTTTACACATTTTCATGTCATCTGTATATAGATTGTAGAATACCTCAGATGAAAAAGATATATCTGAAAGATACAATCTAAACAAGTATGGGCCTTGGACAGTGCCCTGTGGGACAACCTGACTGTAATCAACAATTTCAGCTATCCAGTTGCTGCATGATACTTGCCACATCCTATTTGTAAGCCATAAAACTACCCATCTTATTAAGAGTAAATCAATTCCTATTTGTTCTAATTTATTGATCAGTCTTTTGTGTATGACCCTATCAAATGCTGAAGTCAAATCTTTATAAATTACACAATGACACAAGCTGTAGGTGGACTGGACACTCTAAACTGGCCCTAGGAGTGAGTGTGTGTGCCTTCTGTGGAAGGTTGGGCACCAGGCTGGCAACTTGACACTGTAAAACTCTACTGTCAATCATGAGCGGACAAGTGATCCACTGTGGCGACCCCTAACCGGGAAAAGCCACAAGAAGAAGAAGAAAAAGATGTAAACTATTGGGTCTGTATGACTCTGGGTTTGTTCTACTCCCCTTTGCCTTAAAGATTGGTTTAAAAAGTGCATATCTCCAATCTTGAGGAATCTCTACATATTTAAATGACTTGGTGAAGAAGAGACACAATGGTACTGTAAGTTCATGCCAAAAAGTTCTCAGGTCATTACAACTTATTCCATCTCCTCCTTGTGCTTTCTTTGGGTTTAGTTTGTGTAGTTCTTTTTCAATATAGTCTATTTGATTTAAGTATCTGAGGTTACAAAGATGTTACTCAGACAATTTATCATCGCCATTGTGGAGCCCATCTAATTTGCATACGATTTTGTAAATATGTCTTTAACCTGTTGTGTTTGAGAATACATTTTAGAATCTACACACAGCTTATCAATTTGTATGTCTTTACTCCTACCACATATTATTTATCTATAAAATGGTTTCCTATTATGCTCAATATCTTTATATAAACATTCTTCACATTTTAAACTTTCTTATTTTTTATCTTGTCTCACACTATGTTTAATTTGTCCAGCTTGTTTATTTCATCAAAGTTGTAGTTCAACCTCTTTTCTATTCCTTATATTTTTTGTGTCTCACCTTAAGCAATTGTCTTATCTTGTTATGGAAATATGTCCTTCTGATGTTGTGTGCTAGATGCTGATATTAAACATTTTTATTTATTTTTTTTTATTTATTTTTAATTCAAACAATTTCTCTTTCAAAATTTGCCACATTCCTTCTGCAGCTTTTCCACTGAATGCATTTCTCAAATTAGTTTTACATAGTGACTGCTTTGCTATCATATAATCTGTTATTAGTCTTTTTTTCACTGATTTAGGTTTTAGTTTGACAGAATTATTTAGCAACACTTTAACCTTTATAACCCCATGATCAATGCACATCAACTGTGGTAAAACTTAATATGAAGTAACAGTAATTTATTTAGTTACTGAAACAATATCTAGTATGTTCCATTCCCTGGTAGTTTTCCTGGACAAACATTGTTAATAATTCCTACTCAGATATCAAGGATGGCTATAGGGTAAAACAATTGCCTCATTTAGGCCAGTCAGACCATTTGTCCATACCCTTGAATCCAGCATACAATCCTGTTAGAAGAAAAGACCACATTAATACAAAGATTGTTAAAATATGGCAGGAAGGTGCAGTCTCACAGCTATAGGATTGCTTTGAAAGAACTAACTGGGACATTTTTGAGGATCAGAATCTGGAATAGTACACATCAATGGTACTCTGCTACATAAAACTCTGTGCTGACAATGTCACCGTCGGCAAGCACATTTGTGTGTACCCTAATCAGAAGCCCTGGATGATGAAGGAGGTCAGATCTCTTATCAAGCACTGCAATACAGCCTTCAGGTCTGGCAACAGAGTCCTTTACAGTGTGGCTAGAGCCAATCTAAAATAAACCATCAGAGAGACTAAAGCAGCCTATAAAAGGAAGATAGAAGACCACTTCACCAACAGGAGCCACTATGACTATGGCAAGGTATTCAGCACATCATCAAACATAAAACCAGTAACCATATGGCTGTTGATGGAGATGTCGCGATGGCAAAGGAACTTAATTATTTATTTGCCCATTTTGAGGTGGAAGCAGCAGAGACAGTCATGCCTAGGCCTCAGCAGATAGGCTGTAGCAGTCTCACATCACCCATAACAGCCTCCTACAACCATACCCTCACAGTAGAAGAGCATGATGTAAGACATGTTCTCAAAACAGTTAATCTAAGAAAGGCTGCACGCCTTGATGGAGTGACAGGATGGGTGCTGAAAGTATGTGCATACCAGCTCTGTGGAGTCTTCACAAAGGTCTTCAACCTGTCTCTGTTTAAGTCTACTATTCCATCTTGTCTGAAGTCAACTACAATAATTCCACTGCCAAAGAACCTGTGTTCTGAAGTCTCAATGATTGCCGTCCAGTAGCACTTACTACACTCATCATGAAGTGTTTCAAACAACTGGTTCTCTGACACATCAAGAACAGTCTCCCAGTTATCTCAGATACACACCAATATGCTTACAGACCAACTAAGTCTACAGAAGATGCCATCTCCACTGCCTTACATACTGCAATTTGTCATCTTGAGAAGCAGGGGAGCTATGTGAGGATACTTTTTGTAGTCATTAGTTCAGCTTTTAAAACAGTTATCCCAGATAGACTAGTCAATAAACTCGCTGGTCTAGAACACACAACCTACCTGCCATTGAATTAAAGACTTTTTGACCGTTGTCAGATGGTTAGACTTAGCTAATACCTCTCCTCCACTCTCAGACTAAACACTGCTGTCCCACAAGATTGTGTGCTGAGCCACCTTCTGTATACTCTTTACATACATGACTATGCCCCCTCTCATTCAACTATTAGCATCATTACATTTGTAGATGACACCACAGTGGTTGGACTTATTTCAGGAGCAGATGAGACAGCATTTAGAGATGAAGTTCAAAGACTGGCTGCATGGTGTACTGACAACAACCTTGCCCTGAACTCTATCAAAACAAAACTCATAATAGATTTCTGGAGGCAGAACACAGATTACAACCCAATATACATCAATGGAGACTGTGTAGAAAGGGTTCGTGCCTTCAAGTTTCTTTGTGTACCTGTGGCAGAAGATCTCTCTTGCTTTATAAACACCAAGGAGACAGTCAAGAAGACACAGTATTGACTTCATTTCCTGATGATCCTCAGTTAAAACAACCTGCAGGAGAAGCTACTGGTGTCTTTTAACTGCTGTTTTATTGAAAGTGTGCTGATATACTGCATTTCCAAGTGGTATGCCAACAGCTCAGTAGCAGACACTAAGGCCCTTCAAAGGATCATTAACTCTACCCAGAAAATAATTGGCTGCTTACTGCCCTTTTTGGAGGAACTGTTCAGGTCTCACTGTCATAGCAGGGCAACCAACATCTTGAAAGACCCTTCTCACCCTGGACATTACCTGTTTTAGCTGCTGCCTTCAGGTCCATTCCATCTTGGATAAACATACTTAAGAACACTTTCTATCCCAGAACCATATGTGAACTGAACAATGCTAAATAGGAACACTGAGAACAGATAATAGCCGTTTGGCCTATAAGATATGTGTTTACACTCTTGTGCACCTTACCTTATTCCTTTCATGTGCAATTATACCCAAGTACAATAGCTTAGTCGTTTACTGCATTGCATTGTGTTACATATTGCATTGTTTGGGACTGTATACTATTTGTTTATTAATTCACGTTCATTATATGTGAATGTACCTTAGGAGCATTGCTACAAACTTCATTGTACTTGTGCAATGACAATAAAGGAATCTTATCTATCTTATCTTTATTAATGTCATTGAGCCAATATTATTCCAGTCTGTTTCTAGTAAATGTACAAGTCCTCATCCACTATTATTTTCCCTCCTGTGTTTCATTCAAGAAATGCATGAATTCCTCTCGGGCATCAGCACTAGACTCTGGTAGTGTATGCACTCCAACAATTGTTTTATGTTCCAAGGTTGTCTGTTGTCACAATTACAAAATCTACAGTATTTGGTGCTATCATTCAACATGAAATAATCACAGGTCTTGTAACAATTAACCAGAGATGCTATGTGTTTAGCATTCTTTGCCAGAGGTCCAGAGTGTTTCTGCTTGAATCCGAGCCATCCAAATCTAAGAACAGAAAATTAAGCTTATTTTGAGTTTGTTCTTCACTTTTTCATCTGTATTTTACTGTTTTACTGCATTAATCTGTGCCTTTTCGACTGTTTTTACTGTTTGTGCCTGCTTATTACCTGCACTTATTTTGCACTGAAATATTGCTTAGTTAGCATAGCCTATTTTTCATACACCTGAACTCAAATCCAGCCAGCTTACATGAAGTAGAGCTCCCCTGCACCTACTGTGGCAGACGATTGTGGATATAGCCTTGTCTGAGCTAGGGATTACTGGAGGAAGGTTCTTTGTGTGGTTTCTTATTGGCAGATTAGTTTAAAACTGTTTAAGTACATCTGTATATGAGCCTCAAATGTGTGCAGTTTTTGGCTCAATTAACCAGAGCTGCTCTGTGTTAGGCACCTTTTGCCAGAGGTCCAGATTGTTTTTGTTTGAATCCAAACCAACCAAAGCTAAGAACAGGAAAGTGATCTTATTTTGAGTTTATTCTTCACTTTTTCATCTGTATTTTACTGTTTTACTGCATTAATCTGTGACTTTTTGACTGTTTTTACTTTTTGTGCCTGCTTATTACCTGCACTTGTTCTGCACTGAAATATTGTTTAGTTAGCATAGACATGACAACGAACATTTTTTTGCAAACAAAGGGGGTGGCGATGAATGCCAGGATGGCTCCCAATTATGCCAAATTAGTTCTGGCTTACTGGGAAAACAACATTATGTCCAAGTTTACCAACAGACAGAAAATTGTGAGTTATTATCATTTTATTGACGATTTGTTTTTTATTTGGAGAGGCACACAAACTGAGCTCTTGCCGTTCATTGATGACATAAACAATAGCACCTCTTTTTTGCATTTTACTGGTAGCTGGGACAATTGTAAGATATGTTCTTAGATTTAGAAGTTATTAAAGAGGAAGGTAAAGATTTTTTGGGGTCCTGCATCAGTTATAAGAATGTGGCAAGCAATGGTCTTTTGAGTTACTCTAGTATGCATCCCACTTATGTGAAATATAACATTATAAAAGGGCAGTTAATAAGACTTAAGAGACTTACAAGTGATGAAGCACAGTTAGATTTGTTAGTGCAGGAATTGCATTCTAGATTTAAAAACAGAGGGTAGCCTTCTAAAATAGTCCAAGATATTATTAGTACAAGTGAAAGGGAGGGGCTTAGTGGAAACACACAAAACAAGAAGGATTGGGCAATGTCCATGTTGTTAACCTTTACCTTAGACAGTAAAGAAATTAAAAACATAGTGTCTAACAACTGGAGAATATTAGTTTCAAATAGTGATCTTCAGATGGTAGTAGGAGAAGCCCACATGTTTGTTAACACAAGAGGAAGGAATTTCAAAGAAATGTTAGAAAGTGGACAAAGAAAAAAGCCTCAAGGCAAGATAGGCACTTTTAAATGCAAAAGTTACAATTTTTGTAAATACATTTCAGAGGATGCAGATTTTAATGTTGCAACTCAAAGCAAGATGTGGCACATTCCAGCCATTTTTAATTGTAAATCTACATTTGTGGTATACATGGCAACATGCTCCACTTGTTCTTCATTCTATATTGGGAAAACCAATAGGCAACTTAATAACAGAATGTATGAACACTATTATGCCATCAAAAAGAAAAATTTAGATAATGCTCTTTACAAGCACACTTTAAACTGTGTGAGTAGCAATAACAGTGTTACATTTCTTTTTATAGTTATAGATCATGTTCCATTGGGCTTTAATGGAGACAGAGATGGGGAACTAGATTTTAGAGAGTTTAAATGGCAGATTTTATTAGATGCATGCAGGACACCAGGGCTTAACAATGGTGTCAACTATAAAGCTGTGTTGAAAAGAAAAGCTTATTATAAAAATGTAAATTGTTTATATGTTTGTTAGAAATGTATGCTTTATTTAAAATGCACTTTTATTTAAACACATTTTAAGCAGTTTTTACATTAAGTTTAAGTAAAATGAGATTTGATTGCTGTGATGTGTATTGATGATGGTATAAAATGAGACAGTTTTTTTAACACTTTGTTCTGATGAAGGCCTAATTCTTGGGCTGAAAGCACTAAACCAGTGGATTAAAGTTAATTTTGTGTGATACAGTGCCCCATCATCACTTGCGGTTTTCTTTTTATTTTACCAAAGTTACACACAGTGTGAAACAAGTCTGCAGTTTTCTTTTAACTTCAAAAATAATTTACCCCTATTTTGAATGAATCAGAGTTTATTCTTTGGAAACCAGTTTACAGTGAATGTTATGTTTTTCCCTTAGTTTAATATATTTCATGTTTTTATAAAGGGGTCCCTGATCAGAGGTGTATCAAAAGAGTTTGATGCCCTGGAAATGCATTAATTTGTGCTCCTCTGCTGTCCTTTAATGATTGTAATCGCAATCGCTTAATGAGAGCTTGCAAATAAACATATTTTTAAGATAGCAACAAGTTACTAGATTGCTACATTAATAACCATGCCTTTTATGAACTACCTATGCTGTCATTGCTTAATGAATACCCAGGTAACACTTTCTGTGGTGGCATTACTTAATAACAGCACAAGCATGTAAAAGTATGTTTATTAATGTAGCAACCTAATAACTTATTGCTGCCTTATGCCTTTGAAAACAAGGAACACTTTGACAGCTTACAAGTTGTAATTAAGGAATTACCTTAGCAAGCACTTATTGGCAGCTAGTAATCAGGGCCGATGTTAGCATTTTGGGAGCCTCCAGCGAGTCTCTAGTTGGGGGCCACCTGAGCACTTCCAATCTAAGTGTCATCCTGTCATGGCTACCACTCTTAAGCGACCTTTTGCATCATGCTGCAGGAGTAGTACACATAGACAGAACTATAGGAACTATATATATATAACTACTACCCTACCCTTAATGCACGTGTTTAATGTAACTACTAAAGTAATGCTTAGTACCTACATAACACCTTTACTATAGTGACTGTATGCCTCCATTTCTCATGTTAATTAATACCAATCACCAGTACAAAGTATATTTTTGAACTGCTTAATGGAATCTGGGTCGGTTCTTATGTCTAGGCTTAAACCTTGTTAGTGACTTGCTTGTAGACTATTGCAGTACTAACTGAGCACATCCGTTTGACTATTTGAACTATCCTTGGACTAAGTTACCTCAAAGTGTTGTGTTCTGACCCTGGAAAAGTTGTTTGTTAATGCATTATTTAAAAAAAAAAAAAAAAAGCAAATGCAGCTTTTTTATACCAGCTATTTGTCTGTGTTTTGAAGGGGCTTTAGTATTCATAGCAGTACCTGATAAATACTGTAATTATTGTATGTTTTGATAAAAAATAGAGTACTGTGATTTTATGCTGAGGTTAAACATGCAACTGTGTCTGTGAAAACTCTTTGTTTGCTCTCTAGCTCACGTATTGTCTACCTCACTATCCTTTTCTCTCTTTCTACATGTACCAGCCTTGTGTTCCTGTATGTCCCTGCAATAGACCACCTGAATGTACCCTGCTGGACTTCTAAGAAAAATAGTCCTAAATTAAGAAGTAACCTACCAGCTCCCAGAGAGACTTTACCTTGATAAAAGACAGTGGAAGTATGTGTCGTTATAGCTTCTAGAAAAATTATAATAATATTTTTTTATAGATACTGCTAGGTAAGGCAAGCTTCTCAGTCAGGTTAGCCAGCAGCCAACCCCCCCACCCATTTAGCTTTTGAAATGACCCTTACTTCCAGCTTATACACTCCTTATCTCTAACTAGTTTATCTCCCTCCTCTCCCTATGCCTGAAATTCCCTTTAGTAGACCTATTTGCTGCAAAAAAGTGACTGGCCACTAGGGGTTGCCTTCATTCAAGCTTCCTGTATGCTTAATTTCTTCACCTATTCTTAACCATACCTTCCTAGCTCTGTTCTCATTGTTCTTCTGACTTACTGTTTTACCTTCACTCCTTTGTCCTAAGCTATCTTTCATCACATTCTAAACCTCTAACATCCCAAGTCTAGTCTTGCTAGCCTCTTAACTTTCTTCCACATTCTCTTACCTTCAGACTTACCTGCAGAATTTCACACTTCCCTGATTGTCATCCTTGACAGTTTACTCTCTTGTCTCTACCCACTCCGTTCGCCCTGCGGGCTCACTCTGCTCCCCTACCCTGCCTCCAATTTGCACCCACCCCCAGTACTCCTACATTTATTCCTCCAAAAGCCACACCCCCATTACATCTACTCCAATCAAGCAGATCACACAAATACCATTCCCAACCTCCATTATCTTAACACACCCACTGTTACTTAACCACTCATCCCTCTTGTTACATCACCCCACCTACATACATATCTGGTAACCTGCTTTCAAAACTCTACCTCCCATTCTTCTCCCACTTCTCAAACAAATACAATGCTTACATCAACCATCCCATATCATTTACAACTATTAATCCTGGTCTCACTCTTACCTCCTCTAACCACCGCCTATCTCTTAACCTCCTATGAACAGCCTCTATACTCTACCCTTCCCTTCCCCTCCAAACACACTTCAACACTGCCATTAGCTATCTCTCCAACCTTCCTAAACTTCATATCCAAACCCAGCTACCTAGTAGCCAAATATCACAAACTAGCACACATTAAGTATACCAACCTAAATAATAGAAAACTATTTGACTATTATTGTAAGCCCCTCCACCCTAAACACATAACACTCCTCCACTCCTTGCTAGATGAAGACATTCATCCTAACCCTATCCCAAACCATACCCTTACCACTGCAAATAGCAAGCCACATACAACTAGTACCCTAGGACCTACCTAACCCTCTAACTCACTCTCGGTAGCCCATCTCAATGTACGCAACATTTGCAATAAAATTTCTCAACTAGATGTCCACCTATTTGACATCCTATGTTTATCAGAAACTTGGCTAAAACCAACTGTTAAGGAAATTGAAGTCACCCCACCTGGTTGCAATATCATTAGATTAGACCGCACAGCCAAAAAGGGAGGAGGGGTAGCAATCCTCTATAAAACAGAGCTACAAGTTAGCACTGTAACTCTTAGTCCACCTTTAGACAATAATGCTGAAATACTTATCTCAAAATTTCAGGTCAACACTCATAAAGCCATATATATTATCTGTATATATCTTCCTCCAGGAAATAACATCAATACACTTGAGAATATCCTTAACTGGCTTTCTATTAATCTCCCACAAGAAACCATAGTCCTAGGAGACTTTAATATCGACTGGAAGTCCTGTAGTAATGCCCACCCCACCACCCATATTAACCTTTATGGCTTTTCACAGACCATTAACTCCCCTACCAGAACCAATAGACCCAGCAACAAAGAAAGTACCTTGGACTAGATACTTAGTAATAGTCCTCGTCAGACTTGCAAAGTAGGAACACTCCCAGATGATCTAAGTGACCATTCACTAACTTATATCATCAGACATAAAACCAACCTAACCTTCCCTAACACTTTCAGAACAGTACGCACCAAAAAGCAATTTAACCCAGAACTTTTCCAAACAGAACTCAATCAATGTAATTGGACACCGCTAAAAACTCTGCCACTCAGTGAAGCAGTAGAATACTTCAACTCCACATTCTTAGCCATCCTGGACCAACACGCCCCAGTACGCTCTGTCAGAAATAAAGCTAAACCAGCTCCTTGGCTCTCTAACGATACTAGGCAAAAAATCCTTCTCAGAAACAAATCCTGGGCAAAATGGCATACTACTAAGAATCCTATAGAGCAACAAACCTTTTGGCAACATAGAAATAATACAAAAAAGCCATCCTATTAGATAAAAATAATTTTTACCTCCAATTACAGCAAACCTAGCACAAGGAACCACAAAAGTTCTGGACTAGCATTAACAAACTTCTTTACCCAGGTCAATGTATCACTCCAAACCCACTAGGCTCTAACCCTAAGAATCCCACATATACTGCTAATGCTTTTAATTCTTTCTTCACAAACGCCATTCAAGCTCTAGCTAGCCATCTATCTCCTGATACTTCTAAGCTGCCTACTTCTACTACAAACCCACCCCCGTCATTTCATTTACAACCAGTGGCTACTTCCTTTATTTGCTCCCTTCTCCAAAAATTAAGACCTACCACCCCCTCAGCTGACCAACTCCCAGCAGAATTCCTGCAAAAAGGAGCTAAAGCCATTGCCTATCCCATCTCCATTCTCATCAATAGAACCATTAGTGAAGGAACTATCCCATCTAGCTGGAAATTTTCTGATATCATCCCACTACATAAAGGGGGGAACTCCAATGACTTCTCTAACTTTCGTCCTATAGCTCTGTTATCTCCTCTTGTAAAAATAATGGAAAAGTGCATCCATAAACAACTACTTAACCACCTTCTCCATAACAACTTACTTGCCAACTGTCAACATGGATTTAGACCTTTCCACAGTACCACTACTGCCCTGCTATCCTTCACAGACTGTATCAACAAAAATCGTAACAGAAATATTCTTTCCTCTGCAGTCTTCATCGATTTATCTAAAGCTTTTGACATGGTCAATCACCAACTCCTTTTACACATACTGAAATCCCTTTCACTCGATCCTCTAGCCATGAATTGGTTCAATTCTTACCTAGAAAACCGGCAACAGGCAGTACTCTGGCAAAATAAACTATCTAATCACCTTCCCATTTCCCTTGGCGTTCCACAGGGCTCCATATTAGGCCCACTTCTATTTTCCATTTATATTAATGACCTTCAATCAGCTATTCCACACATTAACTGCATTCAATATGCAGATGACTCTACTATAATCTGTTCACCCACTTCTCAAACTGAACTTCAGTCTCTTACCCAAAAAGCTTTCAATACTGTAGAACAATGGTTCTCAAACTGCTGTCTCCTCCTAAACCCCCCAAAAAACTAAACTGTTACTCTTCACACCAACCCAAAAGTCCACCCCTATACAATTCACACACATCCAATAATGGTACTCTTATTTCTCCTGACCTGACCACTAAACTCTTAGGAATAACAATAGACAACAACCTCAACTTTGATACTCATATTAACAGCACAATAAAAACAGTTAACAAAAAAAACTTGGATCCCTTTACAGAATCAAACCCATTCTTTCACCAGCAGCTAGGACCGCCATAGCCAGAACTCACTTAATCTCCGCTCTACTCTATGCTTCACCTATATACACTAATCTTTCTAAAAACAACCTCAACAAACTAGCAACATTCTATAATAATATTGCTAGATTTGCTACAGACTCTCCTTTCAGAACTCATCACTGTCTTAACCTAAAACAACTTGACTGGCTAGAATTTCTTAACCTGCTTCAATTTTACCAGCTTGCTATAACCCACAAGACCCTGTATCAACCCACCAACACTCCAATACTTTCTAGCCTCATTACACCTTACAATAACCTTAAGAACCTACGCTCCTCAAACAAACTGCTGATCAATACTTCCAAATCCAACAACTCTGCAGGTGACTCCCTATTCTCCAACACAGGTGGAAAACTATGGAATCAACTACCCACTGATCTCACAACTCTGACTTCTCTCTCACTCTTTAAAAGGAATCTAAAACTATTTCTCAATACACACTGGCTATGCTCCTGTACTAACCCTGACTAACTTTTTTTCGTTTACACTAATCACCACTCTACATCTCTTTAATCTTACCCTTAAAGATGTTATTGCAAATAAAAATTATGTATATATGTATATTGTACCCTCTCTTATACAGTTCCCATGTTATGCTCACTATGAGTATGGTATTTTGTACAAAAAAAAAAACACTAATGGTTTTATGAAACAATAGCTGTTTTGTTTAGATTGATCTGTTTTGACTTTTATATTAATGCTGTATGTTTCTTGGAGCATTTCTCCCCGGGCCTCTACTGAAAATGGACATGTATCCAGCTAGACTAGCCCAGTCAACAAATGTAAAATAAAATAAATAAATATAGGTACAATGCTGTACAGTTTGATGGGCCTGTCTAATGACACACTTTATTGACTCATTTCACAAACTGACATTGACAGTGACTGGCATTTAGTTGCAGTGATTATACATTACAACAACCTTATGTGCAGGGCTGGCCATAGAGGAAATGTTACCCTAGGCAAAGGGCTCTGTGGTATGCCCCCACTGCCTACTGTTTTCCCCTACTCATATCCTCCAGTGCTCCCCCCCATTTGCGCAGTTAGGCAAGGGATCTATGGCTCTGTGGAACCTGTTAGAGTATTTCCTGACCTTTAGATCTAGTGGTGGCCTGAGCAAAAATCATGAGTAAGAAAATAATTTTGGTCTTATTTTTTTGTTCTTTCAGAGAAGTCGTAAGTTGTGTCCACTGCTTCATTTATTTATTTATTTATTTTAATTTTGTTTACCGGGATGGTCCGACTGGACGAGGTCCGTTTACAGCGGAGGCCCGGGGAGGAAAGCTCCAGTTACATTAGAACAACACATTACATAAAATAAACATATAATACAATGCATAGGAAGTCATATCTATTAACTAAAAATTTCTAGAAAGAAGTCAAAAAGAGATAAAAATACAGTAGACAATTGCAATCAAAAAATATTTACATATATACATTTAATTTGCAAAGAGCAACAGTCAGATTTTAACAGGTACATGTTTTCCATGTATAATATTTTGAGGAAACATATTTATTGGGGCATGAAAAGAGAGATACGAGATGGTTGTGGAGGTAACAGATTGTGGACTATGTAATACATGGACAGAGCCAAGAACTTGTAAGATGGGCCTTAAGGGAGTTTTTGAATAGAGTGGTGTTAGCTGCAGAAATCACAGATGGGGGGAGATTATTCCAAGTTTTGGCTATAGTGTGTGAAAAGAGAGATTTTCCGGCTTTATTATTTGCTGAGGTAACAGTGAGGAGTGATTTGTTGGCTGAGCGGAGTGGACGATTTGGAGTGTGGCTGGTCAGTAGATGCCTTAGAGCAGGAATTTTGTCAGGTTGTTTTAGGATGTTGTATGATAGAACAAGTTGGTGATATAGTAGCAACTGTGGCAGTTCGAGCCATTGAAGTTGTCTGAGAGGTATGCAGTGATAGGTTCTACATGGGGAGTTTTTGGCAAACTTGGCAATTCTGTTATAACAGGACTCAAGTTTGTCTAGGTCAGATTTCCTAATGTAAGTGAGAATTGGGGCTGCATTCAGTAGTGTAGATAGGAGATGGGTTTGAGCTAGGGTGACTTTAGCTTGATTAGTTAGAAAGTTCTTTTGCCTGTATAAGGAACCCATTTTATTGTGCACCTTATTTATAGTTCATGTTCAAAGTTAAACAATTAGTACCACACAATAAACTAGCAAGACAAATGTTTGAGAGTATACAATCCTATCTGAGAATATTGCCTGCCTCCCTACCCCCCCCCCCAAGAAAAAGATGACAGTCACTGTCTGTGCATCCCTCTGCTGTTATCTTTTGGTGAAAGCAGAGGTTCAAATGGCCTCAGTCATGTATTTCAAGTGACTGCTGTCATAATTATACATAGCATGCCTCCTCACACCTCACCTTTACCCTTACAAAAGCAACTACCAACATACCTGATGTAAAGTTGTGAGGGAAAGTGAAAAAAATAATGATCACAGTACTGTAGATAAATACATCTAGAATAGTAGACCAGCCCTGCACAAGCTATAGTAACCTTATTTGGGCACCTCTGAGGTCTGTTGGAAAATAAAAGAAAAACAGTATTTTTTCATATAAGGGGTGGCGTAAGCCACAAAAATTTGGGCTAGGCTTATAAATGCCTTAGGACAGATAGCCTAGTATAAACCTATGAACCTATGAACCTATGACCAAATTGTCCTCAGCCACAGTGCAAACTAAAATAACCTCCTATGTATACCTCTGAGGTGTGACTGTGAGGAAAATTAAAGTAATGGCTACACCACTCCCAGCCCCTAGTCAAGATAAGACAACCTTCTGTGCACAACTCTGAGCAGTGCTGGTATTAGAATGGGTATTGTTTAGGGTAAAGGCCACCACAAAAAAAAAAGTCCACATCAAAATCTATTTATACAGTCTGGAATTTGGGGACTACAAGACCAATAGAAACTCTAAAGATTCAAATGTTCTATGATGTATTTTATGCCTTATTTTGCATGCATAAGCCATAGCAATACTAGTTTTACACTGATTTCAGCAAACAGCAATATATTGTGTTACACCTAATACTGTCACACTAGATTGCTGTTTAGCAGTCATCAGGACTAATGCACATCTGTCACTGTCCCCAATTTTGCCTCATATATTTCCCCATTCTTCATAAACATTTTGATTTCTTGGTAAATCATTCAGGATTACAGTCAGCCAGTGTCAGGCATTAGAGCTTCATGCTTTTTATTGTCCAAAAAATGCATGTTGATACAAAATATGTTACTCTACTAACTAACAAAAGTGAATTGGTGTAATATTTAATAAGTGTCCAAGATTTTGAGCCTTTAGTCTACCATTCGTTTTGGCTTTGCACACAATACTAGAGCAAAGAGTGCTATGGAACAACTTGTTACCACTCCCACAAGAGGGAAAAACATACTGGACCTGATCATCACCAACATGGGGACTATGCTCCAGACCAGAAGTGTGTCCCTCACTGGTAAGATCAGACCATAAACTAATCTCACTGGATATTCACATCCCGACCCCACCTCCTGCCCAGAAAACCACAGTGAAAAACTTCACTAAAGCAAATTTCACACTCCTCAAAACTGAGGTGGAATCCTTCAAAGCTCCCGGGCCTGTGGAAAATACGGCCCAGACTGCAGAATCCTTTATAAATGCATTCTATGAACACCTTCAGGAATGCATGGATCATGCAATCCCAAATAAAACCAAGACCCAATCCTCCAAAGGCAGACATCCTGTCTGGTGGACCCCAGCCATAAACAGACTGTACAATAGAAGGAGGAAGCTACTAAATGATAGAGCAAAATCCCAAAAAGGGAAGGCATCTCTGATCAGTATTAGCAAAAAACTACGGGCACTCATAAAATCGTCTAAGGCCAGCTTCGAGAGAAAAATTGCACAGGACACTAAAGATAATCACAAGGCTTTCTTTGGTTATGTTAGGAACCTGGGTGGGAATTCCCAGAAATGCTCAGAATTAGTCCAAAATGACAAAAAATACACCGAACCCGCAGACATTGCCAACATCCTAGGTGACAGGTTCAGCGCAAACTTCTCCCCCCCCTCCCCACCAAAAGGGCAAATATCTATCCCAGCAGAGTGCTGCCCCCCTGACATCTCAGATGCTCAGGTAAGAGATGCCCTCTCCAAAGCAAAAAACACAGCATCAATGGGACCAGATGGTGTCCCAGGCTGCATCCTACATGAACTCCAAGAAGAGCTAAACCCAAACATAAAACTACTGTTCAATCTCAGCCTTACTACAGGATATGTACCCAAAGAGTGGCGTACAGCAACAGTGGTCCCTCTCCACAAAGGTGGTGCCTCAACGGATCCTGGAAACTATCGCCCCATAAGCCTGACTAGCTTGGTCTGCAAAGCTATGGAAAGGATCATCATGGACCTCATAAATAAAGATATTGGGGACCTACAGACACTGGATCCTATCCAGTTCAGCTTTGTTAAGGGCAGATCCTGCCTCTTAAACCTGGTTGATTTCTTTGAAACAGTCACCAAGGCCATTGACGAGGAGAAGGTGGTCCATACAGCCTACCTGGACCTCGCAAAAGCCTTCGATACAATACCCCACTCGGGCATTATAGATAAGCTCACCAGCTTAAATATAAACCCCTATGTCACTAGATGGGTTGCAAACTGGCTCAAGGACAGAACCCACATGGTTAGAATTGCTGGAGCCATGTCAGACTCCAAACCAGTTACAAGTGGCATCCCACAAGGCTCCGTCCTGGGACTTCTCTTGTTCGGTATATATTTCTCGGAGGTACAGGCCAACACAGAAGGACTGTGGCTGACCAAGTTCGCAGATGACTGCAAACTGGGTGCCATAATCGACTCTCCAGCCAACACAAGCATCCTCCAAAAGGGCCTCATAGAAACAGACAACTGGTGCCAGAGCCATGGCCTCAAGCTAAACGCCAAAAAGTGTATAGTCATCTCCTTTGGCAAAAACAAAGTGCCCACAAATTACCACATAGGTGGTAACCCATTAAGTACAGAAGAAGTAATTAGGGATCTGGGGGACCCAAGTTGATAGCAGTCTCTCATTTGGCAACCACGTGGCCAAAGTGGTTAGAAAAACATTTTATATAGCCCACCTAATCATGAAGGGATTCACATCTAGATCAGGGGAGGTCATCGTGCCTCTTTACTCATCCCTCATCAGGCCCATAATTGAGTACAATGCCCCTTTTGGGATGTACCTTACCAGACACCTGCAGCAACTGGAAAGACCCCAAAAGTACCTCACCAAGAGGATCAAAGGGCTCAAACAGATGCCATATGCTGCCCGGTTAAAGAAACTCCAGCTCTACTCAGTGGCATACCTCCTGTTCAGAGGCGATCTGTGCCTGACGTATAAAGCCATGCCCAACCCAGAATTAATGGACATGCTGCACCTCAGAAAATCCAAATCCCATCGAGCTACACGCTCGAGAGACTTGAACCTCAGCACTGAAACAAATAGGACATGCTAGAGGGACAGATTCATAACCCAGAGACTCCCTTCACTCTGGAATAAAATTCCAGTCCAGGTTAGGCAGAGTCCCTCATTGACTCTCTTCAAGAGGAATCTTGATGAGTGGATGGGAGATCGTAGGTTTACCCCAGGTATCACTTCTGTGTCACTGTTAGACAGAGGCACGGTATACAAACCTCGAAAAAGGGCATAGCAAAATTAATTTAAAATGTGTGGCGAAAGCCAAACACATTTTGGCTAGGCTTATAAATGCCCTAGGGCAGATAGCCTAGTATGAACCTATGAACCTATGAGACAAGGCTTTCAGTTTCTCCTGTAAGCATGATTCTTGAAATCAGAAATCTTTTTGTTTTGCAACATTTAATAGTTTTGCATTTTTTTAATGTCTAGTGAGGTATATGTTTAAAGGAACAATATATTGATTAGTGGGTCTGCGAGGGCTGAATATAGGAAAATGATAACTTCCTTTGATTTGGAAGAGATGCTTTTTGCTATTAGATGTAAGATATAGACAGTTTTCCTGACTACAACAGCCGCATGATGGTCAAAGGAAAGGGGACACACCACTTAGGTGCCATGATCTCTATTCTCTGTTTGGCTTGATAATGGAGTGTTGTTAATGCTGAAGGTAGCAGTGATTTTATGTTTATCACTGCATTCTTGGTTGTTTAATTCAAGCCCTTTTTTGTGCAACCAGAGCTTGATGAATATGAGCTCATTTTGAAGGGGAAATGTATCTTCAGAGGTTTTGGCTCTCTATGCAAGGTAAAATAGCTCCAATTCACCTTGAACAGACTCCCACTAATGAAAGCATGACTGTGCACTACAAGAATGAAGCACACACTCAATGCCTTTAGAACTCTGCCCTGCCTCACATTTGCAGCATTCAGGTGGCTATGAATCCTAAACTAATCAAGTAAAATAAGAAGGCAGCATTTTGGAAAGGTCATTTACATAGACGAAACCCTATGGACTATCATATTTGCATGTGACACCCTGAACCTTACTGACTAGAGAGCTAAGTTTATGGATCAGAATGACATCTTGGACTGATCATGGATACTTTGCAAATGACTATGAGCACTGGCCTAATCAAGTAACTTAATGAGACATATATAATATTAAAACCCCCAAGCACCAAACCTGCAGAATATTTATATTCCTTTTCCAGTCTTTACACAACCCCCCCCCCCCCCCAATACTAGTCTCTAATTTGTATGAATTGTGGTAGTGTTACAGGAAGGTTTTTTTAAAGGTAAGGTTTAGGTTGGGTGGGCAGGGATGGGGTTAGCTTGCATTAATATGCTGGGAAAGGGGGCTTTGAAATTGTAGCTACACCTGGCATGTATGTATATTATAACTGTGTATTAAACTCCACCTGACAATTGATACAGTAGAACCCCTCACATTTGACATACCTTCTTCCCTGCTCCTAAGGTGAGGCCATTATTGCAGTTTATGACAGGATAAAGCAGACAAACATACATGGGTTCTGTTCAAGCAGCTTTATTATGTGCAAACACATCAGGATTGAGGCTTAATAACTTTAACTTAGATAAACTTAGAAACAAACTAGCTATTACACTCATACATGCTCACTCTCTGGCTGCACTCTCAAAATGGTACTGAAGCTAGCATATGCTTGCTATTTATATGTACTTGCTGTCTTGAAATGCTTCTTAAAGGTACAACACACACACTCTTCTACAGCCTCCTTCTTTGGGAAATGAGACATGCATAACTGATAACATCAATTGACATGCAATTAATACAAAATAGTTCTTTGTCATGCAATTATACAGAACTAAATACATATAGACAATTATGTCAAGATTGCTATGTATTTCACACTAAGTCTGGAAATACGACCAAATCGTGTGACATAGAAATTAGAACTAGGTCTAGAAACTGGGACTGTCTGTGCTGAATGTTCAACTAAGGGGACATTAGGAACATCATCAGGAATAGAAGTAGAAGTTAAGACACCTTCTGCAACAAGAACATTGTCTGGATTGTTTTAAGATCTACAGTCTGTATCGCGGGAACAATGTTGTGATATTGATTCTGATACAGGAAGATGTCTGCAATTTCTCCTGTACTCCACACCCTCAGATTCTACGAAGTAGAATCTCGGCTTGGCAAATATACCTGTTACTTGACCAATCTGGTTGAAACCTTTTGAAGTTTGTATCCTCAGTGTCTGTTCTTCTTTCAATGGATGAAGAAATCTGCTCGATTTGTCATAACTGGACTTCTGGAAAGAACACTTTTTAAACAGCTGAGCTTTGATTGTTCTGTTGTTCTTAATTTTAGGCCTCAACAAACTGGAACTGATAGGCAATGTTGTTCTGTTTTTCCTCGACAGAAGTCTCTGAGCAAGCGAGCAAAGTATATCGTCATGGGGTATGTTTCTGAGATTGAGTAAGTTCAAAAAGACATCACTATTATCACGCTTTGACTTCTCTAGTAATTGCTTTGCACTCTGTACTGAGTGTTCAGTTATTCCATTTGACTGTGGGTATTCTAGACTACTAGTAACATGTACAAAGTCCCATTCTTTTGGAAATTTCTGAAACAACTGACTGGTAAATTGGATACCATTGTCAGAAATAACTTTGTGTGGACTACCATCGACTGAGAAATGACATTTCAACTTAGTAGTAACAGCAGTAGACATTAGGTTAGGTAGTAAATCGATCTCAAACCAGTATGAATAAGAGTCTTCCAACACTAAGTAATGCTGATCGTTCCACTCAAATATATCATTGGCTACTGTTGAACAAGGTAGTTCAGGAAAGTGAAGTGGCTCTTTTTGCAAATGTGGTTTAGCATTATTGCACACTGAACAAGAAGAAAGTACTCTATCAATGTCTTTTGCTAGAGAAGGTCAAAATACTAGTCCTCTCACCCTTCTTTTGGTAGATTCAGAACCTGAGTGGCCACAATGCAAAATCTGGATATTTTCATGTTGCAAGGAAGCAGGAACAACAATTTTAGGACCTTTGAAAATAATGCCTCTTCCATCAACATCTCATATCTGTAAGGAAAATAAGTTTGCACTTCAGGTGGTACACTAGATTGCTTTAATGACCATCCAACATTAATAAAGTGGTTGAGCTTTTGCAAAATTGGATCAGTATTTGTATGATCTCTCAGCTCATCAAGTCTTGTGGGAGAAAAATTATGCACTTCCATGAAATCAAAGTCAGAATTCTCTGCATTAAGCTGTTATGTTGTACTTTTGTGTCATCTGGATACCGTACCAGCCAGATAAAGAAGTTTGCCTTTTGTAGAGACCATTTTGAAGTTGTACTTTTGAAATTTGAGCACCATTCTTTGTAATCTCACTGGAGCTGAATGCATAGGCTTCTTTAAAATAGTGACTAGAGGTTTGGTGATCCATTTCAATCTGAATATCTCAACCATAAATACAATCAAGAAACTCTGAAAATGCAAACACTATTGCCAAATGTTCCTTCACAATTTGAGAATATTGCGTTTCAATTTGCGTAAGTGTTCTAGATGCATAGACTACTAGTCTGCCTTCTTGAAGAATAACTGCATCAAGACCAAATTATGAAGCATCACTGGAAACAGTTACTGGTTTATTGAAATCATAGTATCTTAATGTAGATGGGGTGATAATTTTATGCTTAAGGACTTCAAATGCTCTCTGGTGCTGTTCTAACCAAGACCATGCAACATTTCTGTGCATCAACTCTCTCAAAGGTGCTATCAACTCATTGAAGTCTGGTATAAACTTGCCTAAATAGTTGACCATACCAAGAAAATGTTGTAGAGCTTGATCATTATCTGGTGCTGACATCTGTAGAATGGCTTCTTGCTTGAAGGGGTCTGGTCACAACCCAGTGTTAGTAAATAAATGACCTACGTATGTAACTTATGGTAGTCTGAATTTCCACTTCAGAGGATTGAGCTTCAAATTCACTGCATTTGTTTCTCAGGTCTGTAATATAAGCTGCAAAATGTTACCCTTTCTTTTGATCTCTTGTGTAAAACAAATGCCTCTCTAATGTAATATTTGTCTGGGGGTTGCACATTTCCCTGAATTTTCATTTCAAACACTTAGGGTCCTCCCTTGATTCAGCCTGTACAACAATATGACAGTTTTCACTTTCTCCTTCATATACTGCTGGTGCATACACAAATGAACACTCTCTTTCAATGGCCTCTGACTCAGCTAAGTTTAGCAAAATGAATGCCCTGGGGAATAAAACTTTGTCAGAATAAGCTACTTGTATAAAAATATCATACTCTTGTTCAAATATTCTCCAATTCTCTGCACTATTCTAATCAAATACAAGGGGATCTGGTCTGCGAAATACCTCTGCCATATTAACATATACCAGTAAAGGCTTTTGCAACTATGCACAAACACACATATACGTATACCAGAAATGTATGCCAATACTTGTAACCATGCCCAATAGCAGAACACGTCTCTGAATAATTGAACTTTGCAAAATAAGTCTGCTGGGCACAAGAATACTTTTGAAATCACTGTACTGTAAGAAATCACCTCTTATCAGTATAAGAAACATTGCAAAATAATACAGTGTATGAATAAACTGGGCAGAAGAAGCTTAAAGTAAAAAACATTTTGAAGTAACAGTACTTTGAGAATAAGCAGTACACAGGACACTAAAACTTTTCCAAAATGTCTGTACTTTGCTGAATAACTCTTTACAGTGCAAGAAACACTCTGTAATGGTGGCACTCTGTGAACACACACACACACACACACACACACACACACACACACACACACACACACACACACACACACACACACACAGCGCAATAAACTTTTTGAAATGTCTCTACTTTGGCTACACTTTATGAAATAGTTGCACTTTGCACACAAGAAACACTTTGGAGTAAATGCACAGTAATAAGCACACACCGTAAGCACTTTCACACACATTGAGATACTTCAAATAACTCTAGTTATGCCCTGAGTAGCGTCAATCAATGTGAAACAGTAATTATGCCACAACACAGTACTTTGCCAAAAACATGCAGTTGCCTTGCTTTATTTATGCTTAATATGCCCTTTTTTGCACTTATTATATTCACTTTGCTTGTTTAATCTTTTTTCATGCCCATTATACTTTTCTTGTACTCATTTTACTCTAAACATGCGTGTTTTACTTTAAACATGCTCATTTTACAATTCTGAGGTAATTCCAAACCCCTTATGTGCTTTTCTGATAATCGTTTTATCAAATATCTTAATTTTACACATTTAATTTAATTAACAAACTTGTATGCCTCTCATTTGCTTAATAATTTGTTTTGTGCCTTTGTAATGCTCCGTTTTATCTTTTTTAATAAATAAATTGTTTGTGCAAGTTTTCATTACCTTTGGTTCATTTCTGGCCCTTTTTGTACTCAGTTCACTTATTTTACCTTCAGTGTTAACTCTGCACCTTGTAGCTTTGAAAAGCAGTCTCTGGAATCCCAGATCTGGCACCATGTTGCGCATCTGGTCAGGATAAAGCAGACAAACATACGTGGTTTCTGTTCAAGCAGGTTTATTATGTACAAACAGATTAGGATTGAGGCTTAATAACTTTAACTTAGTTAAACTTATAAACAAACTAGCTATCACATTCATACATGCTCACTCTCTGGCTTGCTTTTTATATGCACAAGCTGTCCTTGAAATGGTTGTTAAAGGTACAACACACACACACACACACACACACACACACACACACACACACACACACACACACACACACACACACACACACACACACACACTGTTCTACATGGATTATATCATTCTGTCCTCTGTGGTATGTCAAAACTGCATATGCTGTCCCACATGCTGCAGCATGGCATCAAGAAACTAGTACAGTATCCCTGATGCAGATGCTTAGGATACACCTAACATGTACCCCAATGGTCACTATAAGATCCTTGTAGCTAGTGTTCTGAAAGCCCCACATATCTTGGTATCCACAGTGATAATTACTCCCTGCATCCCATGGACCTGCACAGGAGGATGACATATCTTGATAAGCTCCTGCATGGCACCTTTTTCCTCATGTTAGTGGTCCACAGTGTCAGGACTGCAGAGTGCATGAAATGGTAAGTATGGCTGGATGCCATGGCACCACTGAAGGCAATGCAGTTACAACCAGCAGTGAGTACAACCTAAGGCATAAACAAGTATTGTAGTGCAGCTGCCCTATTTGCCTTATATAACTCCAGTAGTTTACTGTAATAATTCATTCTAGAGCTAGCTCTCATCATTGCTGTTTGCATACATCTGTGAATCACTCTGCTATGCTGTTTATCCCCATTTGTGTTTGCAAGTGCCTTTATTATAATAATGTTACTCATTACCATGTTATTATACCACCATTTGCATACTGTGCAGGCTACAGGGTTCCTTGTGTTTCCTTGCTCCTGCTCAGTGTGTCTCTAAATTGTTTGTACCCTAAACATGGCTGCTCTTTGTGCTAAATCACTCACTGCTCTGGATTTTATACACCAGCCTTACATGCTATCTACTTAAGACATGTAATAGCTAATGCATCAGACAGAGTGTTTTAAATTTAGGCAAACAGCTAAAAGCAGAGATGGCATGACTAGGAGAACTAAGCAGCTCGTAGACCCTGTCTGAAATTTTGGATGCCAGGTATAATGATCCACAGGATTCAACCAGGCATTCACTTGTTGCTTTTAAGTTCTCCTAAGTGTATTATTCATGCTTCTAGGCATTTAACTAGTTTTTTTATGTTGTGGTTGAATGGTAAGGTGTTCCAATTTTTCACTTGCATGTCCTGCCTCAGACTACATGGCACCAATCTTCTGAGAAATGCTAATAGTTTCTGAACAGGAAGCAACACCAAACCTTTGTCTTATATTATCCATACCATATTAGCAATTCCTAAGTTACAAACTGTTGTTCCCATGTCAAATGCCAGATTATCAGTTTAAAGGTCACATGTTACACTCAGTTGATTTCTGAATATGCTAATGAGTTTTCCCACAACCGTCCATCTGATAGCTTGGAATGTACAATTTATTTACAACTTTTCATGATCAAATTGCTGTGTCTTCTTTCAGGAAGCCCCTGCTTGTGCTATCACACTGAACTCCAAATGCCACCTTAAATCATGTGGCTATCGTGCAGTAAAATGCAAACAGTGAGCCCAGAACTCAGTGCAAATCACTACTTATTTATGTAACAAGCAGCAGAAAGAGGAAACGTTATGGTGAAGGCAGCCAGCTTAGTGTAATATTACAAATGTGCCACATTACTCCCCACCATTCATCCGTTCCCCAGTTTGCCATATGTACGATCCAAAGCCAATACCATCACCACAATCTGCTGGGTTTCAAGCCTACAACCTTTTCAGTCTAGGCAGTAATTCTGTTAGCAGGACAACAATCAATGTGCCAGTGAGTTCATCATTATTGTCCTGTTTAGTCTTATTCTGTCAATCATCAACTTGCTTGAAATTATGTTAATTCAGTGTTATAGTCCATCTCTCTTATTTTTTTTTTTGATAGTGAACTCCGGGTAATAATAGACACAGACCAGACAACCCGACCACTTTCTTACCCCCGCTCTTAAAATCAACAGCATTTTAAGGGCTCTGGCACTTCCATATTTACAACAAGTGAAAATTGTAAGAGCAGTGAGATAAAATCTGCAATCTATTTTCTGATTTTAAAAATGTGCACATACAAAGCAAAACAATGCTTTATACTTCAACCAGCAATCATTGTTTTGTTACATGCTCAAGTATAAATATGTCTGGCATATGCATTAGTCACTTGTTGCTTTACATGTTCATATCTGAATATGTCTGGCATGTGCATTAGTGCCTTATTGCTTTACATGTTCATATGTGAATATGTCTGGCATATGCATTAGTGGCTTGTTGCTTTACATGTTCATGTGTGAATATGTCTTGCATGTGCATTAGTGGCTTGTTGCTTTACATGTCCATGTGTGAATATGTCTGGCATGTGCATTAGTACCTTATTGCTTTACATGTTCATATGTGAATATGTCTGGCATGTGCATTAGTGGCTTGTTGCTTTACATGTGAATATGTTTGGCATGTGCATTAGTGGCTTGTTGCTTTACATGTCATGTGTGAATATGTCTGTCATGTACATTAGTGGCTTGTTGCTTTACATAATCATATATGAATATGTCAGGCATGTGCATTAGTGGCCTGTGCTTTACATGTTCATGTGTGAATATGTCTGGCATGTGCATTAGTGCCTTATTGCTTTACATGTTCATGTGTGAATATGTTTGGCATCTGCATTAGTGGCTTGTTGCTTTACATTATCATGTGTGAATATGTCTAGCATGTGAATTAGTGGCTTGTTGCTTTACATGTTCATGTGAATATGTCTGGCATATGCATTAGTAGCTTGTTGCTTTACATGTTCACATGTGAATATGTCTGGCATGTGCATTAGTGCTTTATTGCTTTACATGTTCATGCGTGAATATGTCTGGCATGGTCATTAGTGCCTTATTGCTTTACATGTTTATGTGTGGATATGTCTGGCATGTGCATTAGTACCTTATTGCTGTGAGCACAAATACCAGTGTTAGGTCAAGGATGGAGGTATGGATTAAGCTATTACTCAATATAACTAAATACATGCTAAATATTTTTAACACCAAAGCAATTTTTGGATTTTACAAGCACTTAAGTTAATAAAGTTGGACTGTGTTGAAACACTCAAATCATATACAAGCTGGCAGTGCCCCTTTAAGTGAAAACACTGAAGGGCTGCAGAAAACACATTCCTTAAGGAATGTTTTTTTTTTTTTTTCAGAGATTAAGTAACAGTTGTTACTGGAAAATTGTTCTTATCCTGCCCAGACCTCCACCCTTAAAAGACAGCTTTTGTTCTATTTTATTAAGTCCATAAAAAAAATAAAATTAAGCATAAAAATAAACTGGCCCTGTTGCACTGCAATGAAACCAAAGAAGGGCAGGGAGGAAAGTTTAATTCCCTAGTGCTTCCCTGTGCACATAGAGTTAGTGCTAACAAAAGCTAAATAAACAAACGTCATAGCAATGTAAGTAGTAGCCATTTTAAAGTCAAAGTATAACAAAATGTACAACCTCTGTTCTTCAAATCAAAAGTAACATTTTTTTCTTCAACCCACTGCATTCATCGCATTCATTTTACTTCCCTTTTTCATATCTTTTGCACATCTGCGTATGTCACATCAATAGAATATTGATAATGATCATGGATTTTGCTTTTGACCACTTATAAGACACCTGCCTATTTATTTGTTATAATTATAGTTTGTAACGTTTACTGTATGGGAAATTGTTAGAAACAACAGGCCATTAGAAGACAAAAAATCAAGTTCAGACAGTGTGGCTGAATGCTAGCTGCAGCTAACATTATTAAAGTAGCACATATCCCTGGTAAGCGGTAAGAAAGTTGTAAGGTTAATACCTTCTTTCACAGAGCTATTACCCTAAAATGACTTACTCGCTAAAATCTGTGTATGTTCTGATATTAAATTATATATATATATTACACAGTGTGAGACAAAGTGTAAGAAAAATTTGGAGCTCTTTTTTTCAAGCCAAAAGTAATATTTTTCCTTAAAACATTTTTATTTTGCACATTTTCTTTCTGCTCCTCTTCTGCTGTGCATATGCATTTATATAGTATACTAATATTAGTAGTGATCAAAATGTTGAAACAAACAGCAATAAAAAGCAATAAAAATGTAATTCATGGATTCTAAACTAAACCATCTATCACATTTTATTTCATTTTATCCCACTTTTGTCAAAGGACCATTTTTATAAGAGTGATGCATTTTAGATTCCCGACTCTAATTTAAAAGATCCTTAGCCGCTCTTTCTGTACATGCTCCCTTAATGGTTCATTTAAAAAATCTGAGAAGCTCAGATGGAACAGGAATATTGGGACCCTCTCCTGAGCCAGACTCAGGGGTAGAATTCATCAACAAGGACCTGATGTTTGGATGACCCTTGTAAGCTGACCCTGCTGAACCTAAAAAGATTGACTGAAACTGCAGTGAGAGTTCACTACCTGCAAGAGGATAGGAAGTTGATATTGGTGATGGCAACCAAGTGGCAGGCAGGAGCCGTATAGATTAAGATGAAGTAATCCTTGGCATTGAAAGCTAGCTCTTGCAACATGAAATGTCACTTCAGTGCTGGGAAAGGACTCAATGCTTATGTGAGAGACTGAGAAGAATCGGCTATATTTAGTTGTCATCACCTCTAGACACAATGTTGGTAAAAGACCTCTGTTTAGGAAGTATGGGTGAGCTCTGTCTCTGTCTCTCTCTTTTTCCAAATCAGGATACGAACTATAGAAGAGCTTTAGGCAGATATTGTGATATTCACAAGTCCCTGGGTAGGCATCAAAAATGAGATAATTGCCTGTGAATTGCAGAAAGGTAATGTATGCTTATAGTTTGTTTATTATATCAAATTGCTTCATGCAATATTCAGACATCTTAAGAGATTATGAGGGAGTTATATGATAGGGTGCCACTTATAGATTCTGCAATTCTGCTGATAGAATGCAGTGCAGAGAATAACTGAGATATCTAGAAGCAAGTGAATGGAAAGTTATGATATCAAGAATATTGATAGGCTTAACTTCCAGGAGTTTAGCTTTAGGAAGGGTAGATCTTGTATATTTAATATGTTAAATGTCTTCAAAAGGGGTAGGGAAGCTGTAAATGGTGGCCATGAAGTACTGCAACATATCTAGACCTGGCCAATGTGCTCATCACAATTCCCCATGCTGGCATCATGGAAAAGCTAAGCACTTTAAATATCAACCCATATATTGTAAGATAAGTAGCAAATTGGGTGAAATACAGAGCACACTCAGTGCAAGTTGCAAAGCCTCATAAAAAATATGTAAGTGACCAGCAATGTATCTCAGGGCTCCAGGCCGAGACCTCTCATTTTTGAAATTTCTTCTCAGAACTCCAAGCAGAGAGCCAAGTCCTCTGACAAACAAAATTTGCAAATGACTACAAACTGAAGGCTGTTGTTGTTAAGTCACCTTATGATGCCTAAACCCTCCTGAATGAACTCTTCCAAGTAAGCTCTTGGTGTATTAAAATATTCTCAAACTAAATGCTAAAAAGTATAGTATCACTATTTTTGGTAAACAAACCCTTTGCTCATTATACTCTATAGACATCACACTACTACAAAATGAATATATAGTCAGGGACATAGGTGCTTCTGTTTATAGCTCTATCTGCTTTGGCCATCATGTGACACCATCTGCCAGAAAATCCCTTTATTTAGCATAATTGCCAAAGGAATATCATCAAGGTCTAAAGAGGTAACCACTGCCTTATACCTGGCATTGACAAAGCCAGTTATTGAGTACAACCTGCCTTTGTGCTGTATCTCACTAAACATATTACACAATTAGTAAGACCCTAAAGGTTCCTAACTAAAAATATCACACACCATTCCCCAGGCTATCAAGAGAGGCTGAAACCTCTATCCCTATACTTGGTGTTGGGTCTATATTACGTTATTGAATACTCATGTATTCGAAAATGTAATAGTCAACCCCTAAATGTCGAAACTGTCAAACATTGAACAACTACAAAAAATACAAAAACCCACCCAAGCAAACCATTTAAACGCTGTAAGCAGGGGGGCAAGCCCCCCCTGCACCCCCCTCATGGGGACTGTGCTCCCCACACCCCTGCTACTTAAATATACCAACTCCAAGATCGCCATACAGTGCAGACAATGGAAAACTTCCATTTCCACACTGTACAGTGATCTCCACTGAAATGTTCAACGTTTGACATTTTCGACATTTACTGGTCAACGATTACATTTTCGAATACGTGAGTATTCGATAACGTAATATTGACCCTTGGTGTTTTATAGACTTTTGAGGGGCGATGTCTGGCTTATCACTCCATTAGAGACTTGATGGTTCTGTGTACCTCTGCATGTGCACAGATCCACAAAACCTTAATAAAGCTATATAGGAGCATATTATCCACTTTGTACTAGAGAAGAAGAAGCATTTTCTGCCATTCCAAATGTAAAGTGTTGTCCTGTACCTTATGCTAATGATGGAGTTTGGCAATTTAAGTTTGTCAATGAAAATTTCAAGCGGTATCCATTTAATTTGCCTATAGGGAGATAACAAGATTTCACAATCAGAAATTTATTTTGTCAGCATCTAAAATGCTTCAACGATCTTTGGCCCAGACATCTGAATGGTCCAATGCTTCTGTTAACACTGCCAATTTTATAATAATTATGATGTTGGAATTATCAAGATGGAATAATCACAAAGAACTTAGTAAGTGGCCAAATAGATCCAACAGACTAGCAAGTAATCCAAAATAAAAAAGCCAATAATCCAAACTGCAGAAAACACCTTTAATAACACAACAAAGCTTTCAAACCAAAAAGTTCTTTGTCAATGCATCTACAAACATATTAAAAGCAACCATTTTTGAATAAAATACCATCCAATCACTACAAGCCATCATCTCACATGACTAATTAATCAGTAAAATAAATAATTAAGCATACATAAATATATATTACAATATATTACAACAGCCCTAGAGTTAATAACAAAACACTTTAAAACTAAACATAACTATGGGCAGGATTCAGGAAGGCTTACACTGAGTTTAAGAGTAGTGTAAGCCTCCGTGTAAGCCTCCCGATCCAGAAACAGCCCAAACCTCCATGTAAGAGACAGCTAACACGTCTCTTACACGGACTGAGCTTGGAAATGCTCAATACCTCATTTGCAGCTCAAAGATATGCAAATGAGGTATTTGAGCGATCCAAGAAGCCTAAACCAGTCCGTGTAATGGACGTGTTAGCTGCAGAAATGAACTCAGCTGACAACTGAGTACATTTCTGAAAAATTGACAACGGAGCTATGTCAGCTCCAAATAAAGGGTGCATATGTTTCATTTAGCATGCCAATGGCCAAATATGTGGCCATTGGCATGAAAAAGTGTTGCAAAAGTATTTTAAATAACTTTTTTTTTTCGTGGGATTTTGATGTTTAACTGCAGCGCACACCCGCGCAAATGGGATGCGCTGCCTAAAACTGAAAACCGAAGCTTATAAGCCCACAATTGTGGGATTTATGTATTACATGGAATGTCAATGGAGGGACTAGCAGACCAAAAACAATATGGCCTCCGTGTAGTGGTTGTCAAGGGGGGGAAGCTCCGTGTAAGACATGTAACTAAGCATTACTAGGCAATCCTATGTAAATGAGGGTTACAATACTGAATCAGACTGCCACATAGGTAATGAGTACTTTCTGAGTAGTGTAAGACTTACAGAAGGGGGAGGAACAGAGTAAGAGGTAGGTGACATCACTGGGGGGAATGATAGAAATAAATGTATCAGATTGGAGGGTAATGTAAGGTGACAGATGACAGACAGACATCAGGGAGAGAGGTGTGTCCCAACAGAACACTAGGAAAGTCAAGAAATAGAGGGTGCACACTATCCCTACACTCAAACTTTCTTGATATACGTGCATGCGTGCGTGTGCGCGCGTGTAAGGCAGGTTCAACATGTGGGAGAGTGTTGCATGGTTTGCGCGGGCGTGCACGTGTGTAAGGCTGTGTGCGCGCATTTTAACATGAATCAGCTAAGATCACACCATGTAAGGATGTGTGCGTGCGTGTAACACCGTGTAAGGATGTGTGCGCGTGTTTAAGTAACTGTGAGCATGCTTAAGCTGGTGTGCACATTGCTTCCCCTGAGGAAAAGTAGAGGAAACAGGAAACAACCAGAATACAAGGAAGCTGCCAGAGGATACTGCTGGAGTTAATTGGTGGAAACAATTGGTAGCAGGCAATTACACAGGCAGACTAGAAGCCCAACCCAGCACTTAAAACACTGCAAACAGCAGTGCTGGGTGTTTCTCACAAGAGATACTGCAAGAAAGTAAGCTATCAGAATTGAGAACTGAAAAAAGCTGAACTCAGAGCAGAAATGCTAGGGGCTGCCATAGCTGTTATAATCAGGCATAGGCGAATTGCTGAGGGTGGTGACAATGCAGATGCTGACAGACAACCCAGAGTGAGGAGAAGGAGAAGAGTATACAGGCCCAGGGTCACCTACCATGGGTTACATGAGCTGGAGATAGTAGAGCGCTACAGAGTGGACAGAGACCTTCTGCAGCAAATTGTTGAGCTGTGCAGGCCACGCCTCACACACAGAACCAACAGAGGGGAACCCATCCCAGTGGAAACCAAGGTATGTGTTGGCCTAAGAATACTAGCAACAGGTACCTTCCAGAGACCAACTGGTGATATGATGGGGATATCACAGGCATCAGCCTCCAGGGTACTGCACCAGTTCCTGGATGCCATGTCAGCACATGTCGGTGATCATGTATATTTCCCCAATGCCCATGAGGTATTGGCCAGCAATATGCGTCTCTTCCAGCAAATAGCGGGATACCCTGAGGTACTGGATGCAATAGACTGCACGCACATACGCATCAAAGCACCAGCCGGTGAGTGGGGTAGAGCCTATATTAACTGCAAGGGATTCCCCTCCATCAACTGCCAGGTCGTGTGTGATGCCCAGGGCATAATAATGAATGTGTGTGCTGGCTGCCCTGGGAGCTACCACGATTCCCACATCTGGCATCTGACGTAGCTGTACCAATCATTTGCCAGTGGGGACTTCCCACACGGACACCTAGTGGGGGATGCAGGTTATGCACTTGAGCCGTGGCTGATGACACCCATCAGAAATGCACACACACCTGAATAGGAATGCCATAATGAGGCACACGCACAAATACGTAATGTCATAGAGCGTGTGTTTGGGCTGCTCAAGTCACAGTTCCGGTGTCTGGACACATCTGGTGGAGCCTTGCAGTACACACCAACTACATGTACCCAAATGATCATGATATGTGCTATGCTACATAATATGATCCTGCGGAAACAGCTGCAGCAGGACCAGCATAGGGCTGCGCCAAACATACCCCACCATTACCAAGGCCACCGCAGGCAGAGGGGTGACTCGGAGGAGGAACAACCTGACCTTGCCCCAGTAGGCAGAAGGAGGCGTGCCCAGTATGCCCTGGCCTTGGCAAAGAAGCAACGCATAGCACATACACTTGGTCAGTAGGAATACTGGGACTGATACCCACTCTGACTCACTCATATAGTAACAGGGATGCCTAACATGACACAACCTGCTTCCAAACATGTACAGGGAGTGTAGTATGTGCATCCAACAGAGGCAGCCCTGCAGCACCACCTGAGGCATGAATGCTATGTCTTAAGTAATGTAACACCATGTACCATATGCACACCTGAGGACCCTGACTAACATCCACCCTCACCAATCATAAACCACAAAAACACAAACCCACCTTCATAGGTACCACAAGGGATAGGAACCTAGATGTAATGCTACCCAATGCCAGAAGTATAAACAGCAAGATGCGTGCAGTGTAAATGCACAGTATAGAGAATGTAGATATCAGTGCTGTAATAGAAAACTGGGTCAAAGCCCACATCAGCACCCTAACACTACCAGGTCACACCTCATACAGTGATGTACATGTGCAAAAACATGGCACAAGCTAGCAAACGAGGGTGACTAGCAATAAATGTCATGGATAACTACACCCCCATGTTGGTACCACAACAAGAAGCAACATCGATTAGCCATGGTCAAATACCAATTCCTAAAACTGCCTACTACTATATAGCTTGCTGCAGACCACTGCCCTAATAGCAGGAACTGCACCAGGCCTATGTTCATAGGTTCATACTAGGCTATCTGCCCTAGGGCATTTATAAGCCTAGCCCAGAGTTTTGTGGCTTCCGCCACCCCTTCAGTTTGAAGGATAATATACCCATTATTTTGCTGTGCCTCTGTCAAGCAGTGACACTGAGGTTATCCCTGGGGTATACCTGCTATCTCCCATCCATTGGTCAAGATTTCTCTTGAACAAAGCCAGCAAGGTGCTCAGCCTCACATGTACCAGGATGTTGTTCCACAGCATAGGGAGTCTCTGGGTGATGAATCTGTCCCTCCAGCACGCCCTATTAATAGACGTGTTGAGGTTTAAGTCTCTTGCCCTTGTAGTTCTGATGGATTTAGAGGTTTTGAGGTGATGCATGTTCATTAATTCCGGGTTGGACATGGCCTTGTATGTCAGGCACAGGCCACCTCTGAGCAGACGGTAAGTGACTGAATAGAGCTGGAGTTCCTTCAGTCGGGCAGCATAAGACATATTTTTGAGACCCTTTATCCTTCTGGTGAGGAATGTTTGGGGCCTTTCCAATTGCTGCAGGTGTCGGGTCAGATACATTCCAAATGGGACATTGTACTCAATCATTGGTCTGATGAGTGATGAGTACAGGGGAACAATGACCTCCCTTGATCTAGATGTGAATCCCTGCATGATCAGGTGGGCAATGTAGAAGGTCTTCTTAACTACTTTGGCAATGTGAGTGTTAAACGAAAGGTTACTGTCAACCTGGGTGCCCAGATCCCTGATAACCTCTTCTGTGCTTAGAGGATTGCCACCTATATGGGAACTAGGGGTAACCTTGTTTTTCCCGAAGGGTATGACTATGCATTGTTTAGCTTTTAACTTTAGGCCATGGCTCTGGCACCAGTTATCCATTTCTATGAGACCCTTCTGAAGGATGTCTGTGTCAGATGGGTTTTCAACTATGGTTCCCAGTTAGCAGTCATCTGCAAACTTTGTCAGCCATAATCCTCCTGTGTTTGCTTGTACTTCTGAAAAGTAGATGCTGAACAAAAGTGGGCCCAGGACTGAGCCCTGTGGGACACCACTTGTGACAGGCTTGGAGTGTGACATGGCACCAGCAACTCTGACCCTGTGGGTTCTGTCACTTAGCCAGTTTGCAACCCATCTTGTGACGTATGGGTTTACATTTAAGCTGGTGAGTTTGTCAATGATACCCGAGTGGGGTATTGTATCGAAAGCCTTTGCCAGGTCAAGGTAGGCTGTGTGGACTGCCTTGCCCTCGTCAATGGCCTTGGTGACTGTTTCAAAAAAGTCAACCAAGTTTAAAAGGCATGATCTGCCCTTGACAAAGCCAAACTGGGTTGGATCCAAAGTCTGCAAGCCCCCTATGTCTTCATTTCTGAGTTCCATTATGATCCTCTCCATAGCTTTGCAGACCAGGCTTGTCAAGCTGATGGGACGGTAGTTTCCGGGGTCGGTGGAGGCACCTACTTTGTGAAGTGGGACCACCGTTGCCGTACGCCACTCCTTGGGGACGTATCCTGAGGTGAGGCTAAGATTAAACAGCTGCCCTAACTGCGGGTTTAATTCCTCATTGAGTTCGTGGAGCACACAACCAGGGACACCATCTGGTCCCATGCATGCTGTGTTTCTCGCCTTGGATAGAGCAGTTCTCACCTGAGCATTTGAGATGTTTGGGGGGCTACAATCCTCTGGTATAGATATCTCTCCCTTTGGGGGGGAGGGGGGGGGATCCGCACTGAACCTGTCAGTCAGTATGTTGGCAATGTCTGTAGGTTTAGTGAATTTTACATCATTTTGAACTAATTCTGAGCATATCTGGGAGTCTCCTCCCAGGTTTCTAACATAGGTAAAAAAGGCCTTATGATTGTCTTTTGAGTCCTTAGCGAGTTTTCTCTCAAAATTTGCCTTGGATGATTTTATGGGAGATCTCAGTTTTTTACTTATAATGAGCAGGGGTGCCTTCCCTTCTACGGATTTTGCTCTATCTTGTAGTAGCTCCTTCCTTCTGTTGTAGAGCTTGTTTATGGCTGGGGTCCACCGGACTGGACGCTTGCCTTTGGTACAAAGAGTCTTTGTTTTGTTTGGGATTGCCTGATCCATGCAGTCCTGGAGGTGCTGGTAGAAGGCATTTGTAAGTGATTCAGCGGCTTGGGTAATGGTTTCCGCTGGCTTGGGGGCCTTGAAAGAGACCACACCAGTCTTTAGAAGTGTGAAGTCGGCTTTTGAGAAGTTCTTCAATGTGGTCTTTTTTATCTGGGGTGGGGGCAGGATGTGGACTTCCAGTGAGATTAGTTTATGATCTGATCTCACCAATGATAGGTATACTTCTGGTGTTGAACATTGTGACCCCATGTTCGTGATGATGTGATCTAGTATGTTGTCTCCTCTTGTGGGGATGGTGACTAGTTGTTCCATGGCATTTGAGTTTATGAACTCTAGGAACCTTTGGGCTAGAGTGTTGGGGCTTGAGTAGTGATCACAGTCTATATTTGGATAGTTGAAATCACCCAGTATGATGGTGTTTGGAGATACATTTATCCCTTCCAGTGTCTTCAGGAAAGCTGTGTGAGGTTCCTGAGTTTGAGAGGGTGGCCTGTAATATGCTACAAACTGCAGAGCAGTCTTGCCTATGGTTAATTGCACCTGGATGGTCTCCGATGCATCGTGTGTTGCCACCAATCTTGAGGTGAGGGTGTCCTTGATGAAAATGGACACCCACCCTCCTTTCTTGGTGTTGTCCGGATTTTGGGGCCAGAACGCATGATATGAGGTAACACCTGATAGTGCTGGGGTGCTGTCAGGAGCCTTGAACCAGGTTTCAGTCACAGCACAGACATCGATGTTCTCCATACTGAGAAGGGCTTCGAGTGCGTGCATCTTGAGGTTGAGACTTCTGGCATTGAGCAGCATTACCCTTAGTTTATTTCCTTTTTTGTGTTCTAGGGTGGTAGGTTTAGAATCTGAGCCTTGCCTAAAAAAGGCACAATGGGGGTGGCAAGAGCCTTAGCCAAAATCCGGAAGCCCAGGGGTGACAGGTGCAAGCCGTCCCTTGCGAATCAGCGTGGCTTGTCCAGCATGTCATCCCAGGCAGACAGACATTGGATCCCCTTTGAATGACACCATAGTTTAAGCCAATTATTACAACTGATCATCTTGTCTCTGTATTGTGGCATCGTTCTTGGTGAAGGTAGGATACTGATCAAGGTCAGGGTCATACCTGCCTGGGCTACATAATCAGAGAGTTCCTCTATGTCTCTTTTCATGTAGTCCAGGGAGGTACATCTCAGGTCGTTCACACCAGCATGGACAATGACTGAGTCATACTTGTACTTGCAGTTGAGTGACCTGAGTGCTTGCATTATGTGGTGGATTCCAGCGCCCGATAGGCAGCTTACTGTGACCTTCTCCTTACTCAATCTGGTGAGCGGGATGTCAGTGTGTCTGACTATGGAGTCACCTATGACGAGTGTGTCTGGCATTGTGTTTGGCCTTAAGGGCTGTGAATGTTTGGCACATTGACTCTGTGGTCTATGTGTTGCATGTGCTGTGCCCTGTGGAGGCAGTTGTTTGGGTGTCTGCTTTGGTGGCCTCTGCTGTTATGGTAGATTTCTGATCAGAGCCTCCGAGTATGTCTTTGTGTGTTTATGTGTATGATCTGAAGTTGTGATAGTGCTATGTGAGACTGGGTTTGTGGTGTGTGTGGTTACCTTCTCCTCCTCTCTGGTCTTGCCAGTCCTATGTTGAGAGAGCTCAGCCTCCAGTTTGGCTATATAGTTGCATCTCTTGCATGTATTTGTGTTTTGTGGGAGAAGGAGAGGGTTGTCTGTGTACATGAGGCAATTGTAACATTGCATCAATATTCCCAGGTTCACCAGCTGAGCAGGAGAGGACACTAGCAACTGATCCCTTGACATGCTAGAAGGAATAGACAAAAAACTGTTGGAATACAGGAAGATATCAAGCCCCCCAAACCAAATTATATTGCTTGACTGACAATACCTACACATACACCATAGTTTCATAGTTTCATAGTTTACTACTAGGCTATCTGCCCTAGTGCATTTATAAGCCTAGCCATAGTGATGTGGCTATTGCCACCCCTTATAGTGGTAATAAGTGTACAGAATAGATTCGAATATTGTGCCTCTCACTTAGTAGTGACACATTATGACCCCCGTACATAACTGAATAACTTGACTGTGCCTCTGTCTAGTAGTGACACAGGGAGGACCCCTGGGGTAAACCTACAATCTCACATCCAGTTGTCCAGATTTCTCTTGAAGAGAGTCAGTGAGGGACTCTGTCTAACATGAACTGGGATACTCTGCTAGAGTGTGAGAAGCCTCTGAGTTATGACTCTGTCCCTCCAGCATGTCCTATACATGTATGTGCTGAGGTTCAAATCTTCAGCTCCCATGGTTCTGGTGGATTTGGATTGCTTGCAGTGGAGCATGTCCACCAAATCCTGATTGGACATGGTTTTGTATGTCAGGCATAGGTCACCTGTAAGTATGCGGTATGCCACTGAATAAAGCTGGATTTCCTTTAGTCTGGAAGCATATGACATGTGTTGTAGACCCCTGATCTTCTTGGTAAGGTACTTTTGGGGTCTCTCCAGCTGTTGCAAGTGCTGGGTGAGGTACATACCAAATGGGGCTTTGTATTCAATCATGGGCCTGATAAGGGAGAAGTATAGTGGCACAATGACCTCCTTTGATCTGGATGGAAAACCCTTCATGATAAGGTGGGCAAGATAGAAAGTCTTTCTAACCACTTTGGCAACATGGGTGTCAAACGAGATGTCACTATCTACATGTGTCCCCAGGTGTCTGATTTGTTTTCTGTGCTCAGTGGGTTGCTGTCTATGTATTGATTTGTGGATACTTTGTTCCTCCCAAAGGGGATGACTACACATCAGTTGCATTCAGTTTCAGGCCATGATTCCGGCACCAGCTATCTGTCTTTGTGATGGCATTCTGTAGGATGTGTGTGCCGGCTGATGTATTCACTATGGTGCCTAGGTTGCAGTCATCTGCAAACTTTGTCAGCCACAACCCTCCTATGTTTGCTTTCACATCTGAAAAGTAAATGCCAAATAAGAGGGGTCCCAGGACAGATCCTTGTGGGACACCACTTGTGACTGGCTTTGAATCTGACAAGGCACCTGCAATGTCAACTTTATGGGTTCTGTTTCTTAGCCATTTTGCAAATTATCCTGTGACATATGATTTTATATTTCAGCTGTTGAGCTTGTCTATGATGCCTGGGTGGGGTATTGTGTCAAAGGCCTTAGCCAAGTGCAGGTAGGCTGTGTGGACCGCATAGCCCTCATCAATGGCCCTACTGACAGTTTCAAAATAGTCAACTAGGTGCAAAAGGCAGGATCTGCCCTGTACAAAGCTGAACTGGGTGGGATCAAGGGTCTGTAGGTCACCAATGTCTCTGTTTAAGAGCTCCATAATGACCCTTTCCATAGCTTTGCAGACAAGGCTGGTTAAGCTTGTGTGGTGGTAGTTCCCAGGGTCTGTGGAGGCATCTCCTTTGTGGAGTGGGACCACTGTTGCTGTACGCCAGTGCTCAGGTACATATCCTGTAGCAAGGCTAAGGTTAAATAGCATTTGTATATATGGGTTTAGCTCCTTCTGGAGTTCACATAGCACACAACTGGGGACACCATCAGGTCCCATTGATGCTGTGTTCTTGTCTTTGCTGAGTGCGGCTCTCACATGGACATCCGAGATGACAGTGAGGTTACATTCAGCTGTGATAACTATCTTCTTTTGGGGGTGAGGGAGGGGGAAAATTGCACTGAACCTGTCTGCCAGAATGTTGCCAATATCTGTCAGGTCACTGAAATATATGTTGTTGTGTACCAACTCAGAGCATATCTGAGGGTTCCCACCCAGGTTTCTGACATAACTGAAGAAGGCAGTGTGGTTATCTTTATTGTCTTTGGTGATTTATGTCTCAAAGTTGACCTTGGATGTCTTTATGAGAGAATGTAGCTTTTTGCTAGTGCTGATCACAGCTGCCTTCCCTTTAGGAGATGTAGCTCTGTCTTGCATTAGTATCCTTCATCTGTTATACAGTTTGTTTATGGCTGGGGTCCACCAGACAGGCCACTTTCCCTTGGTGGAGATGGTCTTGTTTTTATTTGTGATTGCATGGTCCATGCTATCTCGGAGATGTCCATAGAATGCGTCTGTGAAGGAGTCACCATTGTGTGTTGTGGTTTCCACTGGCCCAGTGGGCTTAACGGATACCATCTCAGTCTGAAGAAGTGTGAAGTCAGCTTTTGAGGTGTTTGTCACTATACTCTTTGTATTATACTAGCACTGACACAAGTGTAGACAATTTCCCAGAATCCATCAAACAAAATGGACATGCAAAATGTAACACTTCCACAAGAGGGGTAAGCATACTGGATGTGATAATCAGAAATATGTGTACTGGATGTCAAGATGAGAAGTGTATCCCTCACTGGTAAGACCAGACCATAGAGTAATCACACTGTAGTTACACATCACGACCCCAGTCCCTGGCCAGATTACCACAGTGAAACACATGTATAAAGCATAGCTTGCACCCCTACAAACCAATGTGGAATCCATGAAAAGCCCTGTGCAGGTCCAGAATATGGGACACACTGCAGAACATGTTATACAGGCATACCATGAACACAGCCAAGAGTGCTTGGAGTCTGCAATCACAAACAACAAGACACAATGCCATACACCCAGGCATCTGGCATGCTGGACTCCATAAATTACTAAACCATTGAAGAGAATGAGGAAGCTACCACATGATAGATCAAACATGAAAAGTGAAGTAATCAGTGATCACTAGTATGGCAATAAAATGTGCCCACACATACAATCCACTAAGGCCAGGCAAAACAAGTAGAATCTGTGAATCCAGTGGCAATGTGACACCTGTCCCAAGTACACACACAACAACAACTCACCCCAATAAATACAAATGTATGTGATAGACGCAACCAGGTAGCCAAACCGGAGCCTGAGCACCCCCAAATCAGTACTGTCAAAAATAGTCAGGAGGACAAGGTAACCACATACACCACAAACCCAGTCCCACTTAGACCTACAACGACTGTAAACCAAACACATAAACACAAAAACATTCCCAGAGGCCCTAATTACAAACACACAACACCAACACAAGCCTCCAAAGCAGACACTCAATAAAACAACCTCCAGACATAGCACATGTAACACATAGTACACAAAGCTGGTGTGCCAAACAGTCATAGGACAGAAGGAGAAACAACATGCCTGATACAGTTGTAATAGGTGACTCCATAGTGAGACATGCTGCTGTCCCAGGGATGGCTTGCACCTGTTACCCATGAGCGTCTGGATATTGCCTAAGGCTTTTGCAACCTACAGAGATCCTTCTGTAGGCAAGGCCGAAAAGACCAACCCACCACCATAGAAAACAAAACTGGAAAGAAACAGAAGGGTAATGCTGATCAATGCCAGATGTGTAAACCTCAATTATGCATGCTCCTGAGGCCCTCCCCAGTATGGAGAACATTGATGTCTGTCCAGTGATAGGGACCTGCTGCAAGCCTCGTGACAGCACACCAGCACTACCAGGTAATACCACATATCATGTGTTACGGCCACAAAACCTGTAACAAAACATAAAAGGAGGGTGAGTATCCATATTCAGCACAGACAGCCATACGTTCAGTTAACTGACAATGCTTATGTCATTGCAGTCCACCCATGTGCAACTAACTGTAGGCAAGACTGCTGTACAGTCTGTAGCATGCTACAGACCACACTCTCACACACAGGAACCTCACCCCACTGTCCTGAAGACAGTGGACAGTATGAATGTACCACCAAATACAAAACAAGGTACACACAAATTACCACATAGGTGGTAAACCATTATGTGTGGAAGGAGTAATCAGGGACCTAGTGACACAAGTGGACAGTCACCTGTTATGTGACAGTCACATCGCCAATTTGTCTAGGAAGACTGTCTATATTGGACACTGTATCATGAAAGGATTCACATCTATGTCAACAAAGGTCATTGTGCCCCTATACTGTTCCCCTATCAGACCATATTGTAATACAATGCCTCATTTGGGATGTACATTACCTGGCACCTGCAGCAGTTAGAAAGACCTCAAAGGTACCTCAGCAAGAGTCAGAAAGGGTCTCAAATATATCTCATATGCTGCCTGGCTGTAGACACCACAGCTGAATGCAGTCACATACTGCCTACACAGAGGCATTGTATGTCTGTTGTACAAGTCCATGTCCAACACAGAAGTAATGGACATGCTCCACCCCAGAAAACTCAAAGCCATCAGAGCTGTGTGAGTCAGAGATGTCAACCTTAACACATAATCAAATAGGATGTGCTGGAGGGACAGATACCTAACCCTGAGTCTCTCCACACCCTGGAACAGAATACCACTACATGTTAGGCAGAGCCCCTCACTGACACTCTTCAACAGGAAGTTAGCAAAATGGATGGATAATTGTAGATGCACACTGGGGGTCTTTACTGTGTCATGTCCAGACAGAGGCACAGCTAAGTAAATCATAAATTGCCATAATATTCACATAGCAAGGGGTGGCAAAAGCCACACGCACTGTGGTTAGGCTTACAAATGCCCTAGGGTGGATAGCCTAGTATGAACCTATGAACCTATTATGATACAAATTGTACAGGACACTAAGAATAACCCCAAGGCTTCTGCAACTGATGGTAGTAAGCGTGTTGTGAATTCCTGGATATGCTCTGGATCACACAAATATTACAAACAACATACCAAACACACACACATGTATTGCCAACATACATCCTGACAGGTGCAGTGCAAACCCCCCCCCCTCATAATGCCAAATATCTTTCCCAGCAGACTGCTGCCTCCCTGACATTATGTCAGCCTTACCACAGGATATGTACCCAAAGAGCAGTGTACAGCAACAGTGGTTGTTCTCAAGAAAGGTGTCACCTGAATGGATACTAAAAACAACCACCACAGAATCCTGAGCAGCTTGGTCTGCACAGCTATGGAAAGGATCAGCATGTACCACAGACATAACGATAATGGGGATCTATTGACACCCAACCCTACCCAGTGTGGGTTTATGAAGTGCAGACCCCGCCCCTAAACATGTGTGACTCAGTTGAAACAGTGATTGAGGTCACTGATGAGGGATGTGGTCCACACAGTGTAGCTGGACCTTGCAAAGCCTTCCATACAATACCCTACGTGTTCAATATAGATATGCTCACCAGCTTATATATACACCCCAATGTCACTAGAGGGGTTGCAAACCAGACCAACGACAGAACTGACATTGTCAGACATGCTGCAGCCACGTCAGACTACAAACCACATATAACAGGTATCCCACAAAGCTTGGTCCTGGGACCTTCCCCGTCTGGTATATATGCCCCATAGGTACAGGCCAACATGTAAGGACTGTGCCTGAACATGTTTGCAGAGGACTACAAACCGCCTAACATATCTGACACTCCAGCTGACACAAGCATCCCACAAAAGGGCCACATAGAAACAGACAACCGGTGCCATAGCCATGTCAGCATGTTAAATGGAGAAAACTGTATAGTCAACCTCTGTGGATATACAGTAAGTGACCACCAATTACCACATAGGTGTTAACCCATTACATACTTAACATGTAATGACAGACCTGGGTACACAAGGTGATAGATATCCTGCATTGGACAAACATGTGGCTGTAGTGTTAACAGAAACAATCCATATACCAACCTAATCATGAAGGTTATGTCATCTAGATAAGGGGAGGTCATTGTGGTTCTGCAGTTATCCTTCATCAGCGTTACAAATGACCGCAACAGCCCCTGTGGGTGTACCTCAGCAGACACCTCCATCAACTGTAAAGTCCACAACAGTACCTCACCAGGAGTATCAAAGAGCTTGAACACATGTAATGTGTTGCCTGATTAAACAGAGTGCAACTCCACACACTGCCATGCTGGCCACCCAGACGCAAGCTGTGCCTGATGTAGAAAGCCATGTCCAAGCTGGAATCAATGAACATGCTGCACCTTGTACAATCTGAATGGCAGTGAGCTATGCACATGAGGGACCTGAACCACAGCACTGACATACATAGGACAAGCTGTACTGCATTATCCATAATACAGAAGCCACCCCCATGCATGAGTAAACTACCAGTACAGGTTATCCATAGAGTCACTCGTTGATTCTCCTCAACAGGAATCCTAATGAGTGGATGGGAGATGGTAGGTTTATCCTGGGTATCGATGTTATGTCACAGGTAGACAGAGGCACAGTATACTAAACAAGACATATGTCATGGCAAACTACACTTACAATGTGTCGAAGGACAAACACACTCTCTGACTAGCATTAGAAATGGCCTAGGGCACATCGGTAGTGTTTGTCAATGTACACCTATGTTGTGGAATACACTACTGATGTTGGATGAGGCTGTTGTAAGTAGTTCATATCTGAACATAATGCAACATGGTCAGATAGGTTCATAGGTTCATAGGTTTATACTAGGCTATCTGCCCTAAGGCAGTTATAAGCCTAGCCCAGAGTTTTGTGGCGTACGCCACCCCTTATATGGAAACAATACTATGCCCATTAGTTTGTCATGCCTCTGTCCAGCAGTGACACAGAGACGATCCCCGGGGTAAACCTATGATCTCCCATCCACAGGTCAAGATTCCCCTTGAACAGAGCCAGCGAGGTGCTCTGCCTCACATGGACCGGGATTGTATTCCACAGCATAGGGAGTCTCTGAGTGATAAATCTATCCCTCCAATATGTCCTACTTATATCCCTGCTAAGGTTTAAGTCACTTGCCCTAGTGGTTCTGGTGGATTTGGCGGTTTTGAGGTGGAGCATGTCCATTACTTCCTGGTTGGACATGGCCTTGCATGTCAGGCACATGTCACCTCTGAGCAGATGGTATGTGACTGAATAGAGCTGGAGTGTCTTCAATCTGGCAGCATATGACAGATGTTGGAGTCCCTTTATCCTTTTGGTGGGGGACTTTTGGGGTCTCTCCAATTGCTGCAGATGTCAGGTGAAATACATCCAGAATGGGGCATTGTACTCGATCATCGGTCTGATAAGTGAAGAGTACAGGGGAACAATGACCTCACTAGATCTGGATGTGAATCCCTTCCTGATCAGGTGGGCAATGTAGAAGGTCTTTCTAGCCACGTTAGCAACGTGAGTGTCAGAAGAAAGGCCACTGTCAACCTGGGTCCCCAGGTCCATGATAACCTCCTCTGTGCTTAGAGGATTGCCACCTATATGGTAGCTTGGGGTTACCTTGCTTTTCCCGAAGGGTATGACTATACATGTTTTGGCATTTAACGTCAGGCCATGGCTCTGGCACCAGCTATCAGTTTCTGTGAGTCCCTTCTGAAGGATATCCGTGTCTGATGCACTGTCCACTATGGTGCCCAGTTTGCAGTCATCTGCAAACTTTGTCAGCCAAAGTCCTCCCATGTTGGCCTGTACTTCTGAGAAGTAGATGACGAACAATAGGGGGCCAAGGACTGAGCCCTGTGGGACACCACTTGTGACTGGCTTGGTGTCTGACATAGCGCCAGCAACTCTAACCCTGTGGTTCCTGTCCTTAAGCCAGTTTGCAACCCATCTTGTGACATATGGGTTTACATTTAGGTTGGTAGGTTTTTCTACAATACCCGAGTGGGGTATTGTGATGAAAGCCTTTGCAAGGTCAAGGTAGGCTGTATGGACTGCCCTTCCCTCATCAATGGCCTTAGTGACTGTTTTGAAGAAGTCAACCAAGTTCAAAAGGCATGATCTGCCCTTGACCAAGCCAAACTGGGACGGGTCCAATGTCTGCATGCCCCCTATATCTTTGTTTATGAGCTCCATTATGATCCTCTCCATAGCTTTGCAGACTAGACTTGTTAAGCGTATGGGGTGGTAATTACCAGGGTCCGTAGAGGCACCGCCTTTGTGCAGATGTGCACAACTGGACCCTAACCAGGCTGTTGTGCACACTATGGAAATGTAAAGCAGTGATAGGACTAAAGCCCAGGATACTGTCCACCACAGTGAAAGTACTGAACCACTACACTATACAGTACTACAGTGTTAGGTCAGTATGAATGGATGTTGACAATTGTATGCAAGGTATCCCATGCAAAACCTGCAGGCACAGTATAATCCCTGTTGTGTTCACACAAAAAGCATTTCGACAGTAACTACACAACATGGCACAGAACACACAACCACAAACTGGAGATATTTGTTGAAGGTCACACTCATCCACAAATGTGATGGGCTGCAGAGTTCAACATATGGAAAGCTCACACTGGGCATGCTCACACACTTTGCTAAATGAGACATCTTTCACACAACATGCCATAGGAAGGCTGAACTGGGCATGCTCACACACTTAATCCAAATGTTCCACTTAGCAACTGTGAAAACACACCAGAGGATGCTCATTCCCATTTCTAAACACTGATGATGTCAGCACCCTATAAGTATATCAGGAGAAAAGAAATCTTCCACTAATCCGAATAGCGCGCTCTGCTAATGCTTCCGTCTCTAGTGTCATAACATAGTTAGGTAGGGGTTTGAATCTGGCAAGTGTGTGTAAAGGGGTGTAAGTATGTATGTCAGAAACATCCCTTTTGGCAACTGTGAAAACACACCACAGGATGCCCATTCCCCTTTCTTAACACTGATGATGTCAGCACCCTATAAGTATATCAGGGGAAAAGAACTCTCCCAGTAATGCAAATAGCGCGCTCTGCTAATGTGTCCGTCTCTAGTGTCATAAAATAATTAGGTAGGGGTTTGAATCCAGCAAGTGTGTGTGAAGGGGGGTAAGTGTGTATAAAAGAACCATCCCTTTTGGCAACTGGGAAAACACACTACAGGATGCACATACCCCTTTCTAAACAATATCACAATTATTTATGGCTTTTGATTCCAGACATGTCACGTGTGTTTTGCCCACACAGAATGCCCATGTGTGCGGGTTGTTTCTCACAATAATGCATGACATCGATTAAACCAGTTATGGCAATGCACACATGATGTATGTGTGTGCCAAATACACATATGTACCTGTGACCTTCAATAGTTACCATGTGTGATGCCTGCCACATGCGAATACATGGTATTTGCACATGGTAACATTATGACTGTGGTCTTCTGTGCAGGTGCTGCATGTGGGATGTGTATATACAGTGTGAGATGTAGATGCTATCAACCTAGTAGTGAAGGATACACACCTGGTCTGGGGCATATAGTCTACATGTTGTTGATGAACAGGTGCTGCATGTTTTCACCTGTTGTGGGAGTGGTAAGACGTTGTTCCATAGCAATGCAGTGACCGCATGCTAAGAACCGTTCAGCTAGGGTGTTGTAGCTACAGTAATTCATTAGCATTCAGTAATATGTCAGCATTCCTGCTGAGGGTCTGATGCCAACCAAGGTCAGGGTTCTACCAGCCTGTGTCACTTGCTCAGTGAGCCCTTCCATGTTCCCTATCATGTATCCCAGTGAGGGACATCACACATCAGCTGTAGTGGCATGGACAATGACTGAGTCATATGTGTCCATGCATCTGACTGACCTGTATGCTTGTGTTATGTGGTGGACCATAGTGCCCCATGAGCATATCAATGTGACCTTCACCTTGTCCAGCCTGGTGAGCATGACCTCACTGTACTGGACAATAAAAGTACCTAACACAACCGCAGCAGTAGTGTTGTAGTACAGACTGTGCTTGTTTGGCACACAGGATTTGTGTGCTATGTGTTATGCGTGCTGTGTTCAGGCCTAACGTATGCCTGTGTGCCAGCTGCAGAGGTGTCTGCCACTCAGGCAGGATGACATCCTTAGGCTCCACGAATGGCCCAGTGTGTTTCCGTGCTTGTATTGCTGTCAGTGTAGGTCCACATCAGACTGGTATTGCAGTCACTGTAGTATTTCATGCCACCTGACAGGTTATGCCAGTACTGGGTTCAGAGTGCTTAGTCCACAGTTTGGCCATGTGTTTCCATCTCATACATGTGTTGTACATCCATGGGTAGGGGATAGGGTTGACTGTGTACATGTGGCAGCTGTGACATTACTACATGACTCACATATTCCACAACTGTACCATAGAGGTGACTGACAGCTGACCTTTGTACATGCTACCATAGTATTGAGATTGCATTGGTGATTAACAGCACATAGGGCCAATGGTGAACAAGATACATAGGTCCATAGGTTCATACAAGGATATCTGCCCTAGGGCATTTATACACCTAGCCAGAATGTATGTGGCTTTCACCATGCATTGTAAATCTATCTTGCTATGCCCTTTTCCAAGGTTAGTATACTGTGCCTCTGTCTAACAGTGACACATAAGTGATACCCAGGGTAAACCTACAATGGCACATCCAGTCATTAATATCCCTCTGGAAGATAGTCACTGAGTGACTCTGCCTATCCTCTATTGGGATAATATTCCAGAATGAAGGGAGCCTCTGAGTTATGAATGTGTCCCTCCAGCATGTCCTATGTATATCACTCCTGAGGTTCAAGTCTTTCCAGCGTGTAGCCTGATGGGATCTGGATATTCTGAGGTGCAGCATGGCCATTAAGCCAGGGTTTGATATGGCTTTATATGTCAGGCACAGATTGCCTATGAAGAGGCAGTATGCCACTGAGTAGAGCTGCTGTTTCTTTAACCAGTCAGTATGTGGCATCTGTTTGAGCCCTTTGATCCTTTTGTTGAGGTACGTACGTGGTCTTTCCAGTTGCTGCAGGTGTCTGGTAAGGTGCATGCCGACAGGGGCATTGTAGTCAATTATGGGCATGATGAGGGATGAGTAAAGAGGCACAATGTCCTCCCCTGATCTACATGTGAATCCCTTCATGATGATGTGGCCCATATAAAATGTTTTCCTAACCACTTTGGCCATGTTGTTGTCAAATGAGAGAATGCTATCAACCTGTGTACCCCAAGGTCCATAATTCCTTCGTCTGCACTTAATGGATTAACACATATGTGGTACTTTGTGGTCACTTTGTTTTTGACAAAGGTGATGACTATACACTTTTTGGCATTCAGCTTGAGGCCATGGCTGTGGCACAAGTCATGTGTTTCCAAGAGGCCCTTTTGGAGGATGCGTGTGTTAGCTGGAGAGTTGATTATGGCGTCTGGTTTGCAGTCATCTGCGACTTGCTCAGCCACAGTACTTCCATGTTGGCTTGTACCTCTGATAAATATATACTGAACATGACAGATCCCAGGGCTGAGCCTTGTGGGACACCACTTGTAACTGGTTTTGAGGCTGACATGGCTCCAGCAATTCTAACCATGTGTGTTCTGCCCTTGAGCCACTGTGCAATATCTGTAGTGACATAGGGGTTAATATGTACACTGGTGAGCTTCCCTAGAATGCACAAGTGGGGTATTGTATCAAAGGCATATGCAAGGTCCAGGTAGGCTGTGTAGACCACCTTCCCCTTGACAGTGGCCTTGGTGACTGTTTCAAAGAAATCAAACAGGTTTGAGAGGCAGGATCTGCCATTAACAAAGCCAAACTGTGTATGGTGACATGTCTGTAGGTCCCCAATATCTATATTTATGAGGTTCATGATGATCCTTGCCATAGCTTTGCAGACCAAGCTATTCAGACGTATGGGGCGAATAGTGTCCAGGATCCATTAAGGCACCACCTGAATGTAGAGGGACCACTGTTGCTGTACGCCACTCTTTGGCCACATATCGTGTAGTAAGGCTGGGATTGAACAGTAGTGTTATGTCTGGGTGTAGCTCTTCTTGGGGTTCATGTAGGACACAGCCTGAGACACTGTCTGGTCCCATTGATGCAGTGTTTATTGCTTTGGAGAGGGCAGCTCTTACCTGAGCATCTGAGATGTCAGGGGGGGCAGCACTCTGCTGGGAGAAATATTTGCCCTTTTGGTGTGGAGGGGGGGAGAAGGTAGCAGTGAACCTGTCCACTAGGATGATGGCAATGTCTGTGTGTTTGGTATTTCATGTGACATCTTGGACTACCTCTGAGCATATTTGGGTATTACCACCCAGGTTCCTAACATAACTACAGAAAGCCTTGTGATTATCCTCAGTGTCTTGTGGAATCTTCTCTCAAAGATGGCCTTAGACAATCTTATGAGTGCCTGTAGTTGTCTTCTAATACTCATCAGTGATGCCTTCACATTTTGGGAGTTTGTTGTATCATGTAGTAGCTTCATCCTTCTATTGTATAGTTTGTTTATGGCTGGTGTCCAGCACACAGGACGTCTGCCTTTGGAGGATTGGGTCTTGCTTTTATTTGGGATTGCATGATCCATGCATTCCTGAATGTGTCCATAGAATGCCTTTATACAGGTATATGCAGTCTGGTCCATATTTTCAACAGGCCTGGGGGCTTTGAAGGTTTCCACATCATTTATGAGGAGTGTGAACATGCTTGACATGAGTTGTTGACTGTATTCTTCTGTGCAGGGGTGGCCTTGGGATGTGAATATCCAGTGAGATTAGTTTATGGTCTGATCTTACCAGTGAGGGATACACTTCTGGTTTGGAGCATAGAGTCCCCATGTTGGTGATGATCAGGTTCAGTATGTTTTCCCCTCTTGTGTGAGTGGTAACAAGTTGTTCCATAGCATATTGGTATATAAATTCCAGTAATCTGTGGGCTAGGGTGTTGGAGCTACAGTCATGCTCCCAGTCTATGTTTGGGTAGTTTAACCCACCCAATATAATGGTGTATGGACAGACCTACATATTTCCAACTGTTTTCAGGAAGGGCAATTGCGGTTCTTGTGTTTGTGAGGGTGGTCTGTAGCAGGCTATAACCTGGAAGGCAATTTTACCCATTGTTACCTGCATATGGATAGTCTCTGATGTTTGGTGCTTTGCCACCAACCTGGAGGTGTGGGTATCTTGGATGAATATCAATACACCCCCTCCTTTTGTGGTTTTGTGCAAGTTTTGGGCCTGAAAAGCATGGTATGAGGTATAACTTGGTAGTGCTGGAGTGCTGTTGGTAGCCCTGAATCTGGTATCTGTTACTGCACAGATAGTGATGTTCTCCATGCTGAGGAATGTTTTGAGTGTGTGCATCATCAGGTTTAGAGTCCTGTAGTGGCATATATGACTGCTCACATGGACAGATGCCAGGTAAGTCATATGCAAAGTGTCACAGGCAACGTACATGTGCACAGGAGAAACAGTGACATTCTGTCAAGTGAGACATGAACATACATATAGTAAGCTATGCAGATGTCACTAGGAGTCCACAGAAGCTATGTAACTCTGCATGGCAGGTCAGATCAGTATTCCAGGGTAACTGCAAGGAAACATGCATGCAAACATAGCTACTGTAAGCAGGGCTGCATGTAGTCCATTGTACAACAAACAAGCTGTACCACAATCAGTAGGTAACACTGCAAATGCTCACCAGCTGACATATGAATACCTATGTCACCAAAGGTGATACTTACCAGACCACGGACAGAAATGACATGGCCAGACACGCTGCATCCCACATGAACACATATCTCAAGCAACACAGACCTCACAATGTCAGTGTTCATAACAGGCACAGCCCATAAGGCCAAACACAATGTGTGACACACCTATAATAGGTGATGCCATAGTCAGACACACTGACGTCCCACCCTCCAGACTGAGCAAGGTGAGGGTCACATTTAGCTACCTGTCGGGTGATAGAATGTGCCACATAACACAAGCACTCAGGTCACTCCACAGCAAGTACAAGTATGAGGCAGTCATTGTCCATGCTGGTGTGAACAACCTGAGATGTACCTCCCTGGATCTCATGGAAAGAGACACAGAGGAGCTCTTACATCACCCTCTCAAACTCAGGAATCCCACACAGCCTTCATGATGACACAGGAGAGTATAGATTTCTCTGCAAACACCATCATACTGGGTGACGTCAACTACCCAAACATAGACTGTGAACATTACTCAAGCCACAATACCCAAGCTCTAGGGTTCCCATAGTTCAGAAACTCTTTAGCTATGGAACAGGTAGTCAACATTCCCACAAGAGGGGCAAATATACTAGACTTGATCATCACAAACATGAGTACAAAATGCTCACCACTTGAAGTATATCCCTCATTGTCGCAATCGAACCATATACTAATCACACTGGAGTACTGGATCCCCCACATATGCAAACCTCAAACACATCGATGTGTGTGTGGGAAATGCCCCTATTAGCAACTGTGACAGTACACTACAGGATGCAGATTCCCCTTTTGAAACACTGATGATGTCAGCACTCTATAACTATATTACCTGAATTAAAGTTCTCCACTAATTCGTATAGCACGCTCTGCTAATGCGTTTTTCTCCAGTATCATAACATAGTTAGGTAAGGGTATGAATCCTGCAAAGGGAATGTATGAGTGGGGTTTGTGTGTGTGCATAATGCTGTGAGGGAAAAGTGCCTTTTGCCAACTGGAAGAACACACTACAGGGTGCACATCCCTCTTCCTAAACACAGATGATGTCAGCACCCTCTAAGTACAGCATTAGAAAGGATTTCTCCCACTAATGCAAATAGCACACTCTGCTAATGTGTCTGTCTCTAGTGTCATAACACAGTTAGGTAGGGGTTTGAATATTGCAAATGGAAAGTATCTGTTTTAGTGTGGGTGGGGTTAGTGTGTGTGCACAATGCTGGGGGTGGGATGTGGCTTTTGCCAAATGGGGCTATGCACTGCAGGGTGCACATTTCCCTTAACAAACAGTGATGTTGGCAGCACCCTATACAAACAACATGACAACAGACAACTGCCAGTACTCAGTATAGTGCTACATGCTACTGTAACATGCACATGTACCAGAATATACCTAGATAGTGTTTTGAAGCCTGAATGTGGCAAGTGTGTGGATGTGGGATGTTTCTGTGTGTGCATTTCCGTATGGAAAACATGTTTGATGTGGCAATCAGGGTACCACAGTACCTGATGCACATTACACTTTTAAACTAATGAGGTTGCCTGCACCCTGTGAGTACAGGTAGAGAGGAGGAAATCGGTAGTAATCCACATAGTGCACTTTTCAAATGTGTACCTGTCATGTATCGACAGCTACTCATGTAGGGTAATAAATAATGGAAATGGCAGGTGAGCGTGTGCATGTGTGGGGGTAGCAGGGTGTGTGTAAATGCATGTGTGATAGAACAGATACATATAGCTGAATCTACATAACAGCACATGATGCACATTCCCATAGTCAATGGTAGCATGTGATGGTGTGCAGCTGGTACACTTTGGTAAGTAGTATGGGTGCAGATAACAATTCAGGACATTCATACAGTTACTGCCGCAGGAATGCTGGGATATACACACAATCATAGTTGAACAGTGAACAGTTACCAACATGTTACTACTTATACACATCTATGTAGTCACCCTGTGCATCAGCAATGTGTTTACCTTTTCCTGCACTGATGTTTAGTATGCAGGAGGTGGCAAAGTGTCATCATATGCACAGGGTGTGGGTTAGGTATGCCCAAGCCAGCCACTGGTACCACCAATTGACATGTGTGTGTATGTGTGTTTGTGAGGGGCAGCAGTACAGGGTGGACCAGTGTTGGTGCAGTGTGTGTGTGTATGTGTTTGCCCTAGGTGTTACATTTCTGCATGTGTGTAAGCACGCACACAGTCCCACATAATGGCTGCCATGTACAGGGTTTTGTGGACAGCCACAGACTGCACCTGTCAGGTCATCCAGATCAGTGTCTGTGGGCATGGACACGGTACCTGTGCCTGGCAGGGGTGCTACGGACCGTATCCGGTACTAACCCAGACTGGGTACTGTCATCGGAAGCGGGGGGGTGTTGACTGGACACAGTTCCCTGTTGGGACTGTCCAGAGCCACGTGCACGTGGTCTCCTGGGGCGTCCTGATGACAGCACTGACCCAGCATTGCTGGGGCTGGTGCTGGCACTTGAGGTGCGTGAGTGGGCCTGTTGTCGTCCGCGGCCACTGCCAGCTGGTGCTGTTGCCGGCATACGGCCACGTCGACGCCGCAAACGCACACCATCGCCCTGGCCCATGGACATCTGGTTGTGGAGCAGCTGTTGTATGTCCCCACAACGTCTGTCAACGACATCTGTGAAGTTACGAATAGCATTCGCAATGTCACGCATGCCGTCTGTCATGGCTGTGCGACATGCTCTCAGCTCCCTCAGACCCTGTCTGGTGTACCTTTCCATATGCGCCTGTGCCTGCATAACAGTCCGAAACATAGTGGAGGTTGACATACCTCCTTGGGCACGTCAGCCAGAGGCAGTACGGCCACGGATGCCCCCACGAGAACCCATGGGCAACTGTCTGTGTGGTACCATTGGAGGACCCTGCTCATGGCTGCTTTGTGGGGATGCATGTACCACAGGTACCACATTAACCTGATCTTTGCCCAGTGCATACTGTCCATCACCTAGGGACAATGGTGACAAAGGATGTAATGGCAGGATGACTGTGCACATTGAAGGGGTTGACAGCTGTGTACTGTCAATTGGCTGACCAATGGCGGACCCAGACACACCTTCCTGCACCATTATAGACATTTCATCATCGTCAGTACCTGGGGCACAAGATTCAGGTTCCCTGCTGCAGGTCACCAGAGCAGCACCAGAACCTACGGGAGGAAAACAGGGAACACAGATTACAGTCTCACCACATATTTGACAGTGATGCACTTCAATACTAATGCACACATTCAGAAATGGACACATGCACTCATGGACACACACACACATGCACACATGGGCACAGGCACACTTGCACACATGCACACCCCACAGTACACACACACATCAGTACTGAGTTACACTACTCTTACTTGTGTTAACCTGGGTATTGCAGGTATTATTAAACACACTCACCAGCATGTATACTACAGAGTTACACTACTGTTACTAGTATTATAAATTGTTTTTCAGGTAATGTTAAACACACTCACCAGCATGTATGGCCTGCCTCGTTGCTAGATGGGAGGGACCTGGAAATATGAAGAAAGTAATGTCAGTGGGCACAAGTGTGGCATTTGTTTTGCATATGATACAGTACAGTAGTACACTAGTTCCCTTATACACATCAGCTGCTCATAATGTCAGTATCACACATGCACAATTACATATCATGATGACAGATACATACCACGTGCACACCTTATGCATGCATGAAGTAACAGTGTACAGAACAGTCATATGTACATACAAGGAGTTAACTCTAATCTCACACTTACCTCTCTTCAAACAACAAATCAAACTGTACTTCCAAAACCACTGGCTTTGTTCTTGTAGTACTCCAGGCTAACTTCCCTCTCCCCACCCTCTCTTTACCTTTAACCCCTCATTGTGCGTAAAAACTAGTTTCTACCCTGTTTCTTTTCCCTTGCTGTCCTTCTATGCTCTGACCTACTTCTCCCATCTCTCCCACCTCCTCTTGACTGTCTTCCTTCTTTTCCTCTCTTCTCTTCTTGACTCCTGCCTCTTCCCTATTATTTTATCTTTCATACTCCTTCTACTTCTCTACCCTTCTGAGCTTTAACTGTTATCTATATGGCTTTTGCCTTATTGCGTAACCTTTATGTTTTAGGTAAAATTGCTTTGAAACCGACAGAACATTGTGTATGAGTTTAAACTGTTTGAGTTCCTTAAATGTATGTTGATTTTATTAACAAGTTGATTTATATTTCTATTATTTTGTATGTCTTTATTAACAACTTGTCTGTCTGCCTTTATTATGTTATGTGTGGAGCTTTTCTCCCCGGGCCTCTACTGAAAATGGACATATATCCAGCTAGACTAGCCCGGTCAACAAATGTAAAATAAATAAAAAATAAATAAATATGGCATCTTACCTGCACGCTCGGTGTCTTGCTGCTGTGTGGATCCAACCTCCATCATGATGCACGTCTGATGCTGTTGTTGTTCTGGGGTTGGATCCACAACACTTAGCAGTAGCCCCTCCTGTCTGGTGAGGGGGGATGCGTAGCCACCCCCCCACCTGTGGCAACCTGTTGCCTGCGGATATCTGCAGCATGCTGGCGGACATTTCTAATCAAATCACTGCAGTGATGTCTCACCTGCTCATATGTCCTATCATGCATGCCAACATCATTTATCCTGCTGACAAGGTTTTGCCACAGTGCAGACCTCTCCTGCTGATTCTGGGTGGTGCGTGAAAATAGGATGTCATAGTCACGCACCAGGCTCTGGTGGATCACTTCGTCCTCTGCAGCAGAGTAGGCGGGGTTCCTTTTCGGAACCATATTCCCTTGGAAAAGTACACAAACAGGTTATCAGCAGAGTATGTCAGCAATATATGGTACACATTGTATTCAGGGAGTATTAAATTGTACTTATTACTGCTTGGTTGTAACTTGATTAAAGTGTAGCTATCATTCTAAGTCTTTTGGATTAAGCACTTGGCCTTAAGACCAGTTGTTTTACATTAGGGAGGTTTGTGGCAAGCACTGTGGTGGCAGGACACATAGCTTTCATCCTTCTAAGTTGGGAACTGCTGATTGAGAGCCCAGTGTCCAAGTGTATTAGTTCTGGTATAAGCAGTTGGCCTTCAGGCCAGTTATTTAACATTAACAAGGTTTGTGGTCTGCACTCTTGTGTGAGAATAGGCTGTACTCTGCCATTCATAGCTGGGAACTTCTGGTTTCAGGTTTATAGTGCCTGCATATTTGAACTGTATCTTACTGACATTGGTACACCTTGTTTGCTGTAGCATACACTACATCCAAGCCTCCTGAATCTAGCTTTGTTTATATGCTTGTTATTTGTTAGCTTGTTATTTCACTGGTACACTGCTTTCACATAATACACAGCTTCTCAGCACTTCTGTGAATCGCTACTGATATCTGCATTGCTTACTGTACGTATTTCCTTGTTACACTTGAGAGCAAGTGACTGCTTGTCATTTTTGCATTTACTTAATTGTAACACATTGCACTTAAGTTACCTGGCACTTGCTCACTGAAGCTATTATATCAGTCAGCAGTAGTAAGTAATATCAGTACACCCTCACTCCCCACTGGACCTTGTTTTCAATTATTACGGAATTCACAATAGTATTCTAGCATGTCCAAAGGTCAGTTGTCAATCTCCTCTCCAGTCCAGCTGGTGAGTGTGGTAATCCAGAGGCAATGTTATAACAGCCGCATGTACACAGACAACCCCCTCCTCCTAACAACAAATTCAAACACATGTGAGTGATGCAACCATATACCAAACTGGAGGCTAGGCTCTCTCTATTCCATACTGCCATAACCAGTCAGGTGGAGAAGGAAACCACACTCACTACAATTCCAGTCTCACATAGACCTACCACGACAGCAAAACAAACACATAATCACACAAAAACATACTCGGAGGCTCAGAATAAAGATCTGCCTAAGCAGTAGAGACCTCCAAAGTAGACACCCAAGCAACCACTACCACAAAAACAAACACGTGCAACACATATCTCACAAAGCCAATGTGCTGAACACTCACAGCCCTTAACAGTAAACAACACACCTCATACACTTGTAATAGGCGCCTCTATCATCAGACACACTGACGTCACGTTCACCAGGCTTAACGAGGAGAGGGTCACAGTGTGCAGCCTGTCGGGCACTACAACCCGCCACATAACACAAACACTCAAGTAACTCCGAGGCAAGTACAAGTATGACTCACTCATTGTCCATGCTGGTGTGAATGACTTGACACATACCTCCCTGGACTACATGACATGAGACAGAAAGGAGCTCTCTGAGCATGTAGCCCAAGACAGTATGACCCTGACCTTGAGTAGCATCTTACCCTCACCAAGAATGATGCCACAATATCAAGGCAAGATGATCACTTTCAACAATTGACTGAAGTACTGGTGTCATTCACAGGTGAGCCAATGCCTGTCAGCTTGGGATGATATGCTGTACAAGCCATGATGCTTTGCTAGGGACAGCTTGCACCTGTCACCCCTGGGCTTTTGGATTTTGGCACAGGCTCTTGCTACACCCATAGTGCCTTTATTAGGCTAGGCTCATAAGGCAAACCCACATCCATACGTATCACAAACGATGAGGAACTAAGAGTAATGCTACTCAACACCAGAAGTCTAAACCTCAAGATACACGCACTCAAAACTCTACTTAGCATTATGGACATCGATACCTGTGCAGTAACAGAAACCTGTTTCAGGTTTCCCAGGAGCACACCAGCACTACCAAGTTATACCTGTTACCATTCTTGTCGGCCCCAACACTTGGACCAAACAACAAAAGGAGGGGGAGTATCAATATTCATCGAAGATTCCCACACCTCCACATTGGTGGCAAAGTACCACATAGGTGTTAAGCCATTGAGTACAGAAGAAGTAATTGGGGACCTGGGGAACAAACTTGATAGCAATCTGTCATTTGTCAACCACGTGGCCAAAGAGGATTGAAAGACATGTTATATAGCCCAGCTAATCATGAAGGGATTCACATGTACAGCAGGGGAGGTCATTGTGCCTCTTTACTCATCCATCATCAGGCCTATAATTGAGTACAATGCCCTTTTGGGATGTACCTAACCAGACACCTACAGCAACTGGAAAAACCCCAACAGTACCTCATCAAGAGGATCAAAGGGCTCAAACAGATGCCATATGCTGCCCAGTTAAAGAAAATCCAGCTGGACTCAGTGGCATACTGCCTGTTCAGAGGCAATCTGTGCCTGCCATATACAGCCATGTCCAACCCAGAAGTAATGGACATGCTGCACCTCAGGAAATCAAACTCCCATACAGCCACATGCTCAGGAGACCTGGACCTTAGCACTGACATAAATAGGACATGCTGGAGGGACATATTACTAACCCAGAGGCTCCCTTCACTCTGTAATGAACTCACAGTACAGGTTAGGCAGAGTCCCTCATTGACTCTCTTCCATAGGAATCTGGATGAGTGGATGGAGATCATAGTTGTACCCCGGGTATCACTTCTATGTCACTGTTAGACAGAGGCACAGTATACTAACCTTGGAAATGGGCATAGCAACATAAATTTTAATTGGGTGGCAAAAGACAAACACATTCTACTAGGCTTATCAATGCCCTAGGGCAAATAGCCTAGTATGAACCTATGAACCTATGTGTACTGCTATAGTACTTCTGCCATATGTTGCATGTGTGTGTGTTGTGGGGGATGCACAGGTAATGGCCAGATATGTCTGCACAGGCAACATGTCTGAAACAATCTGGGTGTTCATCCCTACATACTGTATGTGTGTTGCCATCCAACCCTGTGATGTGAACACACATTACTCAGCCTGGATATACATATCCCAACAACACCACAAGCACAGTACACTACCTTGCTATGTATGTATGTAATTACACAGTTATTCACTAGTTAGGACTGTGATGCTATCCATGCAGCCCACTGGGCCAGTGGAAGCAGCAACACACACTGCTGGCCCCTTTGCAAAAGCTTACACAGACATCCCACATAATGCATGTAATGTGCACACACATATCTAACCCAGACCGTCTGCACACCACTTATTTATCCTGTCCAGTGGACTACAGATACAGGCACATTGTATAACAATAGCAGGAGGTTACTGCAGCACAGAGCAGATTCACATGAAGGCAAGGCATCTGTGGTCAGCAGTGGTAAGATGCTTCACATTCACCAAATGCACAGATATTGGCAACATTGTTGCAGACAGTTTAGGTGCAGGTATCCCCCCCCATTCTCCTACACAAGTGGAATTAGTTATCACAGATGACTGTAACCTCCCTATCATCTCACATGTCCAGGTGAGGGCCACCCTCAACATTGCAGAACACACAGCATCACTATTACAAAATGGTATCCCTGGATGTGTGATACGTTCACCCCTAGAGGACATAGCACCACATTACAGACTGATATTAAACCCTGGCCATACTACAGGATATGTACCAGAACAGTGCCATACATACACAGTGGTCCCACACCAATGAGGAGGAACCTCTACTGACCCTGGGAACTACTGCATCATATGCATAACTGGCCTTGTGTTCTAAGCTATGGAAGTTTTAAGTATGGACGACATGTACAGCAATATTACATATGTATATATATCAGGACTATGTACACACAACCTATCTTATGGACATACCTATAGATAGTGAACTATGATACATTTGGAGGTTTCACAGTAAACACAGTATTAACCTGCTACTTTGCATTACCTGTGTTTGTGTCAGCTGATGCTGTGTCAGTGGTGCTACTTGCTGTTTGCTGCTGCTGCTGCTGGTTTTGTTGCTGGCTGTCTTTATTTCTTTTTTTTTCATCTCTGTCTCTCTCTCTCTTTCTCTGTCGGTTTTGTGCAATTAATGTATTGCATGTGTGGAGTGTGAGTACTGGATGCTTTTGTAGGTATCTGCATAGATCCATGTGATGGCCTCTGCACCAATTGTAAGGCAGCATTTGCTAATTGCATGCAGCCAGTTCTGTACTGATTGCATGTCTCACTGCGATTTCAGGACAGTGCTATAAAAGGGTATGTGAGATAGGCGTTGCCCTTTCAGATTGTAAGGGCGTGGACCATGCTGGTATGCTGTCGACAGTGTTCTGTGAGTGTGAAGGTTAGTACGTCTCTCATGCTTCATGCTGTGTTGTAAATTCAGGTTGCTGCATTTCTCTCACCTGTTCCCTGTAGTGAGTATGTATGCATACTGACACCTACAACTATATTTCATATGTATTGTTATATATATATATATATATATATATATATATATATATATATATATATATATATATATATATATATATATATATATATATATATATATATATGTGTGTGTGTACATATACATACTTTCATATATGTACATTAGCTGACATTATTGGGTACAAGCTAACAATTAGCAGGGCTGTTTCTGTTAACACTAAACTAGTATGGGGATCCAGTAATTGGGACAGTAAAAGTCTGCCTGACATGCTTTGGGTAGTACACATCCTATATTGCCTTTATCTTCATTCCTACTATTACATGTTCTACTTATTTTAGCACTATATTCCTGTATGAGAGTCATGGCTTACTGGTAGGTCATACAGACTAGTGTTAGAATTGTCTTGTGGTAAGGCCTACTAGTATGCTTATATTTTGCTTTCAAATTGAGTACAGGGCCTATCAATCAAAGTGCTGGAGGCACCTTTAAGCAGTTAAAGGGGTTAGTAGGTCTCACAGGAGTCAAGCTGTGTTGCAGATTCTGGATGCTGCATTTATCTTCACTGTTTCCTGTAGTGAGTGTGTATGAAAACTGACACCTACCACTATATTTCATATGTATTAATATATATATATATATATATATATATATATATATATATATATATATATATATATGTATACACATGTGGGGGGTTACACAATTGACGGGGATGGAGGTTGGGATATCCAGGGCACATGAGCCCACAGATGGCAACAGTGGAACTGATATCCCCACCCATAGGCAGTTGCCACTGTTCCTTCACAGTCCATGACGGGACTGTGCTGGGGGCTGTGCAGGCGGGACAACGGGCATGCCCGTAAGCTGTGCCACCCGGGCCTCAAGCTGGCATAGGGGCCCAAAAACAGAGTCTTGGATCTCCATTCTCACCACAGACCGGACTCCTTGGTGGGTGAGTGGACGAGCTCCTCCGGCCACGCTTGCAGAGGGGGACGGGCCCCATCCCCTGCAGCGCTTCCACCTGAAGGTGGCACAGGGTCACCGGAGGAGGGTCCAGCCTGGGCACTAGTGCCAGGTGCAGTCGCCAGCTGAGGTGGGAGAGGTGGGTCCGCTGGGACCTGCCTTCCCAAGCGTTCTAGGTTTGTGAGTATGTTATGTTAGTTTGGGTTAGTGACATATTATTCCATTCAAATTAGTTGTAACAGCATGCATTGGTATTCCCATTAAACAAACACCCAGATATTAACACCATTGAACAACGGGCATATCAATATCACATGTATTATTTGAACGGAAATACACAATCAAACAACATGCAGGGTTGATTAATGGCAACAGGCCATCAGGTTTGCAGGTTTGCAGGTATGAACAGGGCACATGCAACAACAGACATGCATATATTTTTGAAACAGGACAAATGTCCATGGTTAATGAAATGTTCACATACCAATATTTAGTGGGTTTTTTTAATTTGCAATTATAGGGTGGGGTGGAGAAAGAAAATGATGACACATTCATAAATTATACATTGATATACATTTGTAATAGAAACACAATTAACTTGTGGGTGATAGTTTCCAAATGATTTTTAATTGACTGTCATGCTAGACCTGTTACAGATACATCACTAGTTATTTTGAATTTGATCAGATACATCATCCTGCTACACTTTGATGACAGGGCAGGGGACAACTATGGATGTTTAGTATGTCAGACAATCATTCATTCTATCTGCAAATTGCTGACTGTGATCACCATATACAGATTTTGGCCTGAACATTCAAGAGTCAGACACACTGAAATCAGTTTGGGATGTTAAGTTTTAATTCCCACATGCATTTAGTTCTGTAGAACCACACTGAAGCTTATATATTCAGGAGTTATTACTACTTTATTCATTGATACATGACCCTTTCTGTCACTCTCACACATCCTGCAATTTCATAGTTCAGGTTGGTACTTCTAGGCTTTGTTCACATATTAGACCTGTGGTGATTCCAACACTTTCCAGCAGCCTCACTTCTGTCATGATTCAGCATTTCAACAGGGGATATATTTCACATGTGATTACCTCAGATTCTGAAGCTGTACTCTTGAGACTACTGCAGGTTATACTACATTTAATTAATGGTGGGACATCTGTATTACAACACTATTTATTTATATCACTTATATTTACAGTTTCACTTGCATACTGATGAACTTGTTGCAGCCATACCTGCAGACTTTCACTTGTTGCTTGCACATTCTATTACTTTTAATCAATACACTGCAGTGTTCTGCTACATGCTACACTATAATATTTATTTACAAGTACTAGGTGGGGTTACTAACCTGCATGGTGGCACAGCCGCACCAGCCTGCGGTCATGTGCCCATCGATTCATAGAGTGGACACCTGCAGCTGTAATACAAAACAAGTAATATTGGGATACACATCTCCATGGTATAAGCTAGTTGAATTCCTTACATACATAAGTAAAATGTAACTTACTCAGTAGTGGGGCGTTGGGCATATCCCGGGCCTCCTGGATCCATTGGGTCAACTGGTCTTGCTTACATCGCTTCAGGTCCGCATGGTGGTGACGGACCTGCTCACCAGTGCGTGGAATCCCAGTAGCACTAGTAAGATCATGAGCCAACTGGTCCCATGCCTCCGCCCTGTACGCTCCCCATGAGACCTGGCCCTGCATGAGTTGGGCCTCATGATGGTGAACTAGGAGCTAGACCATGTATCTGAACTCCTCAACGCCCCACCGCTGTGCTCGAAAGCATCGTCTTTCCCCTACTCCACTCATTCTGCCTGCAGGTCTATTCTACAATCGTTTATGCTGTGTATTCCCGCCTATGGGGCTTATATATGCCGATTTTCCCACACATTTCTATGATTGGCCGGTTTAGAATTGTATCTACTTCACAGAAACTGCTTTATCATGCTCCATTCTGGATTATATCCTATATATATGCTATTTCTGCATTCCTAAGTACTGCTGTCATGGCTTAGTGGTTTAGTACCTTGACTCTAGTGCATGGTATCTGACCACTGATTTTTAATTTTTATGACTGTCTAGAAATGAGTTGAAGACCTGTCAATCAAACATGCCAAAAGCACTTTTAAGCACTTAAAACCAGGTCTGCGCTCATTTGCGCGGAGCTCACGCATGCGCACCGCCGGTTAGCTTGTGGGCGCGTCGCGCAAACGGTGTGCGCTGGGTTACACTTTAATTGGCTAGTAACACACATGTTAAACTATGCACAGCTAGTTGCACACAGTTTGAGCCTGTTAAACCAGTGCTTAGCTATGGGCAAGCAATTTGCAGTTTGTGAAACACTACTTAGCTACGGGCACTCTGTCTCACTGCAGTTTAGCTATCAGTACATTTCTAAAAAATTTTATTATTGTATTACTTGGAAATATATGCTCCATTTCATTCCATTTTACAAAAGGAAATACTTTTACATTTGTACAATACTGTCAGGGGCCTTTTTAGTGCTTATTTACAAAAAAAAAAAAAAAAAAAAAGGTTGTTGTGTGGGCTCGAACCTTGCCTGCCTGCTCTCAAGCCGACAACTCTACCACTATGCTATTACTTCTTGGCTTACTTTGCATATTTAGTTCTTATATCCTTTTCCATTGATTGCTAACTGCAGTTGCGCTAGTAGCACACCCGCGCACACGAGCGCACACAGTAGCAAACATTTACGGGGTTTAAAAAAAATAAAACAGTTTTTATTTTCATTTTATAACATCTGTTCACTCTTTACATTGCTGGTCTGTGGGGGCATGTGTTGTGTAGTGTGTTTATTCACATTTCCATGGCCTTTCTCGTGGCTGTTTACTTTCAGCCATTATAGACTTCCGGGGGCGTGTCCGCTTGCAGGGCTTAGCCAACGGACACGCCCCCTTCTGTCTTACATGGACCGTGTAAGAGTTACAGTGTGATTCAGCATGCCTCATGCACCTCATGCATATGCATGACATGCTGACATCACACCGTTTAACTGCAGCCTCCGTGTAAGAGTTATAACTCTTACACGGAGGCTTCCTGAATCTGGCCCTATGTCTTTCTTTTAAAATTGTTTTAAGACTGTTTACATTATTTAAGCCAGGAAATCGATCAGCCCTAAAGTAATTAATCCACTTATATTCACATAATTCAGTTTTATTAACAATATCTCCCCCTCTTTTCAACTTATTAATTTTTTGTAATACTCTAAATGTGAATGTATGCTGTGGCCCAAAATCAATTATATGTTTACTAAGAGCACTAGTCTCAAAACTTCTTCGAAGTTCAGAAAGGTGGGATCCAATTCTCTCTTTTAATTTAAGTGCATGACGTACAATTAGTTAAATATACCACATTTGCAGTTACATAAGTAGCAAAAGTCTTACATTTAAACACTTTATGCATAATTGGATGAACAAATCCATTATCAGTATTTATATAATCGCAATATGTGAAGTTATGGCAAGGAATTGAAGTCCTTTTATTAGATGCAAAGCCATCTATTTCAGTATTAAAAGCAATATTCTTATAACATAAAATATGTTTCAAATACCTTTCTCTTTTATAAACAAACTTAGGTTTCTCTCCCCCCAATTCTTAAGCACAGGGTCAGAACATAATATAGACCAATTCTTTCGTATCATCTGTTGTATCATAACCAAATGCCTATTATATTTCATAATGTAACCAGGGTAGGAATTTGAGGTGTTATAATCATTATTTAACATATTATGTCTATATCTACCATGATAATTAGAACTATGTCTCCCATGATAATTAGAAAAATAGGGTGCACCAGTATCACAGCGATATGATTCAAGAAATTCTTTAGTTCTTTTAAGTACATCCATATCATAACCCCTTGCTAAAAAAATGTTACTCATGCTTTGTAATTGTACAGTAAAGTCATTATCACTCATATTCAACCACACTATTATGCAAAAATCTAGGATGCATACTAGTATAAAGCATATAGTGAATAGTTTACACATTTTTCTTGTGTACCTTCATGTTAAAGTGACCATCATTATATAATATAGTAATGTCTAGAAAGTTTATTACCTCATTGGCCATGGTTACATCAAATTTTCAAAAATGTAGTAGAATTTTCCAATCTAGATAGAAAATCAATTAATGTAACTGATCTCCCATTCCAAATGAGGAAAATATCATCCACAAAATGTTTATAGAATAGCAAATCAGCATGGAAAAAATTACCACTGTTATGGATGTATAATACCTCCCACCTAGCCAATACTAAATTTACATAACTATTGGCAACTGGTGTGCCCATAGCTACACCCAGTTGCTGATGGAATAATTCTTCATTAAACATAAATACATTACCATCAAGTATGACTTCTAACATAGAACAGCACATTTCAATTTTATCAGGAGAGAAAACACTATGTGTTGACACAAATTCTCTTATAAACTGGACATCTATATCGACATCTTAGATCATCAAGCAAACTACTACTAGAAGTCACCAACAGCTATAATAGCTTTGGAGACACACTATATAGTAGTTCAGTGGCTAAAAAATGGAACTCTCTCCCCACTAGCATACAAAAGACATCGTCCATAGCCTCCTTTAAAAACCTCATTAAGCAACATCTCAAGCAATGTTGGCAGTGCAATGACTGCTCCCCAGGCTAGTGAAAGTGGATAGGGTACTAAGCCTAGAGTATTTGATAACAGTTCTCACTCTTACTCACAAACTCTGGGTAATGTATTATGTATGTATTCTACCTATGTTCCAGATTTCAGCTGTACACCACAAATCTATGAATTACCTTTAACTTTAAATTAATGTTTTCTTGTTTCTTCTCTCCACTGTAACTGTTGATGTGCTGAATACCTCTGTAAAAACATGTCTTTTGTAATTTGTGTGTATACTGATCATGTCTAAATATCTAAATGTATCTGTAATTATTTTTCTGTGTGGAGCTTTTCTCCCCGGGCCTCTGCTGAAAAAGCGCCTTTTCGGCTCAGTCAGATACCCACGGTTATCAAATGTAAAATAAATAAAAATAAAAGTATGACTTCTAACATAGAACAGCACATTTCAATTTTATCATGAGATAAAACACTATGTGTTGACACAAATGCTCTTATAAACTGAACATCTATATCATGAGGAATCACAGTAAAAAGTGATTTTGCATCCATAGTTACTAAAAATAATTCTTATTATCAAATTGTGTAGACCAGTTATGCAACTCTTTCAAAAAATTATTTGTATCTTTAATAATACTAGGGCCAAATCATAAAAGAGTAGACAGTTGTTCCTCTAAATATTTGGACATAGCTGTCATAGCCCATTATGTACCTGAAATGATAGGTCTCATAGGAGGAGTTTTTAAATTCTCATGGATCTTGGGATGTCCATATATTACTGGTGTTATAGGATTAGCAACATATAAATAATTATACAAATCAGGAGTAACTGATACACCTGTGTGAAAACCAGCTGTAAGAATTCTTTTTCAAAAATATTGGTGCTAAGCTTAAGTATTATAATCTTACAACAGAACAGAGAACTGCCTTGAATAAGTTGAGTAATAATCAAGATATTAGTATAAAACAAGCTGATAAAGGTGGCAAGATTGTATTAATGGATGCTGATAAATATAACAATTGGATGTATGTATTGCTAAATGATACTCAGACATTTAGGAAAATAGATGTTATAGATTCAAATAACATTATACTGTATATGAAGTTAAATCTTTTTTGTATGATCTAATTATGGATTAATTGATTACTCCTGTTTTTTATAATTATTTATATTTTGCTAATCCTATAACTATGGATATAAAAATCACTTTTACTGTAATATAGTTTTTTCATCTAACTTTTATAATTATTTTGCTAAGAACTTAGCTAAAATTTTTATCATCATCATTTTTAATGCTAGAAGTCAAAATAGTTTTCAATCTATGTCTGAATGGATCTAAGACCATACATATTTCCAAGGCTAAGCTTGACTTATCTAATCCAGATAACTGTCAGCTAGTTGCCCCTTATTAATGTTAACATTAAATTCTTGCCAGACATTATAGGGAACAGGCTAAAAACATTCTTCCAATAATCATCTGGCTTTAGATGCCTCTAGAGCTTTTGATAGACTCAACTTTTTTTATTAAGGCTGTTAGTCAAATTTAATTTTCTTGAAAAGTTCTTTACACTATTTATTTTTTATAATAATTTATCCAATTCATTATTAACACAATGATTTCTGAACTTATTGTCTTGAACAAAGAGTGCTCTCTGTCCCTCTACTTATTTAATTGATGCATTCAGCCTTTACTTTTTTCCAGTCTCAAAAAACTCTTACCTCTCTATTTCCCAGTTTTGGAAGACTGCTATTCCTTTAAATATTTATGCAAATAATATTTATTTCTCTAGACCAAATTCTGATATTTCTAAAGCCCTTCGCATTGTTTCTGCTTTCTAAAAATTCTTCAATTATAAGTTAAATCTTCATAAGCCTCCCCCTTAAATCAAAACTAGTCTTTCTTGTCTTCTTACCTTACACAGTGTACCAATTAACCCATCTTTAATGTATCTGTGCTAATTTTAACCAAAGCAATGAACACATTTTACTGGATAACATAATCAAGGTCTTGATGCCCATTAAATTAGATATGGAAAGATGGGACAAAGTGAAATTTTCAATTTTATGCAAATTGCATATAGTTCAAAAGACTATATTTTCCAGGTTATTTTTCTGATTAACGTTATCTTCTGTAGGTTCTCTGATATGTTCTTTAGAAATAAGACTACTTCTAACAAAACAAATTGTTTTGGTCCCTTAAATCTCTAAGAATTAACTGCTCAAAACGAACTGCTCCTTATAGGTAAAAATCTAATCAGACCGGTTAAGTAACAAATCCAAGTGTAATTATTAGTATGCGCATTACTTAAATAAGAACACTCTCAAGTCTTTTAAAATTACCAACCTAATGACAAATCTAATTTCCTCTTAACAAAACCTAATGAATATTCTTGACTTATATAAAGTGCTTCTTCTCTTCCTGCCACTACACTTAATTTCTAACTTACAGCTAAATAATGAAATGTTAGACTTCTCACAATTCCCCTTATTAAAGAATGTTACAGCCTGGGGCCTGATTTCTAAAAACCCAACAGGAATAAAACAATTCAGATTAAAATTCTCTTTACTTATTGGTTATTTTTCAACTCTTAACAAGCTATGAAGTTGGCTAAACTAAAAATTCAAACCTAATTCCATTCCTTCAGAACAATTTTCTTTATAAAATTAACTAATATCAACATTGCAATGAAATAAAACTATTTCTAAAGTCCATACACTGACCATTAATTTAACATTCTTTTTATTTCTTATTATGGCAAACGTATGACCAATTATCAAATGACATCTTTACCAAAAAAATAGCTCTTTGATTATCATTCAGTTATAAACATTCCCCTCTTATTTTTTTCTGTACTTACTTTATGGGCATCTATATCATATTATCGTATGATGTAAATAGTGAATGCTATTTCATTGTACCGATAATATCGAAACAACAAACTATCAAACAAACGGAACAGTGAATGTTTTCCCAGGGAAAAAAAACTTAAACACAAATTTAACTGGGGGCTTCACCCCCCACACCCCCCATGTGGGGGGCTGTGCCCCCACACCCCCTACTTAAATATAGAAACTCTGAGATCACACCATAGAGGAGGAAATGGCAAAGTCCCAAAGACGGCCCACCAAATTTTTTTCCCTGGGAAAAAAATTTGATGTTCCGTGACTTCGCTATTTTGCCATTTCAACAGTATAGGATCAACTAAATAGCATTCGCTATTTAGTCCATTTGATAGCGTCATATAGACCCCTTTATGGTAATACATGCTGCTAATATTATTCCTGCCAAAAATGCTTATTTTTATAAAAATCCTAATATCTTCTGTTATGCAAGCAACTATAGCAATGCAAACCTTCTCCATACTTTATGGTATTACCCATTTGTTCAGCAGCTATGGGCTTTGCCTTACATAAAAAAAAAAAAAAAACACTGTCTAAACTGAACTATTATGAGGTTGCTATAACTTGGACATGTGTGATTCTTCATATACTGCAAGTTAATTTTGACTTATTTATTTTGAGTGTCTTAATAACCACATTCACTTTCATTTCATTTTATTTCACCAAAAATGGTTAGAGCTTCATTTAGTTTCTTGGAAAGAATTTTCAAATTATGGCCAATAAATACCTAAAAGCATGTGAAGCTTTATCTAGTCACAGGAATTCTATTTTTTTCCAATGAAGTTTGAACTAAAGTTTTAAATATAATATTAATCTAATTTGCTAACTTTTTACCTATAATCTTTACCTTATATGTATTTATAATCTTTCTATTCTACAATGATTTTAGTTTTCTACTCTATTATTTAATGTTACAATTACCCTTCCCTTTAAAATTTTGATATCTGTACTGCCTTTATGGATTGGATTTATCCAACTATATTTATGTATCCCAGGTTATACAGCTATAAGAAATTTGATGAATGTTCAGTAGTGTAGTTAGCAGTAGTTTTTTATTGTCAGACTCAAGCTTACTCTACACTTTTATTTCTTATACTTAAATGTTTTATTTTTATTATGATTAACATCTGTGATTTTAATTGCTGTTACATTTTTTAATCAGTGTTATTATTTTTGTATTTAAATTCTGAATTTAAAAGATAGTTAAAAATATTAGCTGCTGCATAAAAAGTGAAACTGAAAGAAATGCTTCGTGAAATATAAAACAGGAATAGGAGGAGTTATACATTTGATGGGAAGTGTAGAAGAAGTGGATAATGGAGACAGGTCTATATTATATTTCTGAAAGTTTAAAACATTGAACACCATATGATCAACACCATATGAGCGATGTTTGAAATTTCGAAAATATAATAAAAAAAAAATAAAAAACTATACTTGCCTAAATGCTGTAGGCAGAGGGGCAAGCCCCCTGCACACCCCCGCTACTTAAATATTCCTACTCTGAGATCGCATTGCATTGAAATAAAGGGAATATATTCCCTATGGCGATTTCCGTGTTACGCGTGCGATGTTTTGACATTTTGACCAATCGGGTTCGCTCAATACGCATTCACCATTTGTAATTTTCGATCACCCAATAGGAACCCATGGAGACTTGTATGGTTTATTTCAGAGAAAACTCCATCCTCCACTTAATGCACTCAAAAACTTGGTTTGGGAACTGAATCTCATACATAATGCTGGAGATAAAAATAAATCTGGTAATTGTCCTAGCATGTATTGTGGAAACTGCATTTTTGTAGAGATAAAGTCTGTCTGGTTAGTAATGTACATATATGTTTTAATTTCCATTTTAATGGCATACATTATATATGTGTATCAGGGCTATTCAAAGTCATTGTTGCTTCAGAAGTCTGGGTAGCATTGAAACAAAATGCCCTTTTTATTTGAGTGGCTTAAACTGTGACCTTAGTGGTAACTGGAAACAGTCAGCACAAGAGAATTTTACATTAAAAGATACTGCAGTTTTCCTAGGTAACTGTACAATCCACTTCTTGACAGTTTAAGGCACAGCTTTTATTACTCTAACTGCCTTTGTGGGATTTTTAAGCCTATTCAGGCTTCTTCAAATGTGTGAATTAAACCCTGTACCTTGTGACTGTGAGGTAAACACCTTAACCATTATACCAATCCCCAAACTTCATGATTCAGGATATATGAATAAGGAGAAAATAAAAGTCAGCTGCCTGTCAGGTGCCAGGATCTGCCACATAATGCATGCACTCAGGTCCCTCAACAACAGGTATGAATATGACTGTCATTATACATGTGGGTGTGAATGAGCTGAGACATACCTCCCTGGACTATATGAAAAGAGACATGGAAGAGGTCTTGGATTATGTAGCCCAGGTGGGTATGATCCCATCCTTGAGCAGCATCCTACCATCACCCAGAATGATACCACAGTACAAGCAGAAAATGATTTATTTCAACAGTTGGCTAAGTTTCGGGTGTCATTCTAAGAGGATCCAGTATCTGTCTGCCTGGGATGACATGATTGATAGGCCTCGATGCTTTGCCAAAGATGGCCTGCATCTGTCACCCCTGGGCTTCCAGATACTAGCCAAGGCTCTTGCCACCCATATACTGCCTTTTTTAGGTGGTGTTCCAAACACCAAATTACCACCATATCAGCTACAAACAAATGCAATCTGAGGGGCATGTTGCTCAAGACTAGAAGTCTAAATCTCAAAATGCACTCACTCGAAACACTCCTTAAAATGGAGAACATTGACATTTGTGCTGTAACAAAGACCCAGTTCAAGGCAGCAGAAAGCACTCCTGCACTACCAGGCTATAAATCATTCCACAACTTTTGGCCCCAGAACTTGGAACGAAGCTTCAAATGTGGTGGTGTTTTCATTTTCATAAAGGATGCACACACCTCCAGACTGGTAGCCCAACATAACACATCAGAGATACTTCAGCTGCAGCTAACATTGTGTAAGACAGGAATTCAGGTTGTAGCCTGTTATAAGTCCCCAACCATGTCCCAACACTCACACTCCACATTCGTAACCACCCTGGAGAACATTAGGGTCCAACCTAACACTCTCATACTGGATGACTTCAACTACCCCTTCCTTAACTGAGAAAACTACTCATGTACCAATACACTTGCCCAACATTTCCTGGAATCCATACATTCCAATGCCCTGGACCAGCTCATGCTTACCCCCACTAGAGGTAGCAACATCCTTGACTTGGTCATTACTAACATGGGTGACCATTGCTCTACACCAATAGTCAACTCCTCCCTGGTTAGATCTGATCCCAAACTAATCACCTTAAAAATCCACATCCCACCCATCCTCCACCCCCCTGGCAAAGGTAATCACCATGAAAAACTTCTCCAAAGCTAACTTTGGGCTCCTAAAAACAGAGGTTGCTAACTTCAGGGCACCTATGTAAATGGAGAATAGTTGCATGACTGACGAATCATACACTGACGCACTGTACAAACACATACACAAATGCATGGATCTTGCCATACCAAATAGAACCAAGATGCTCTCCTCCAAAAAAGAAAGCCAATATGGTGGTTCCCTGCCATAAAAAAACTCTACAACAAAAGGAGAAAACTGATGTGGAAAAAGAAGTCCCAAGATTGGAAAAACTTCCTTATCAGCCACAACAAAAAGTTGAGATCCCTTATCAAATTTTCTGAAGTTAGCTATGAAAACAGAATTGTGGCAGATAGTAAAGGCAACCACAAGGCCTTATATAGTTATGTAAAGAATCTCCATGGCGATACCCAAATTTGGTCTGAGCTACTGCACAATGGTACCTTCTATACCGAGCCAACAGATATTGGCAATATACTGGCCGACAGAATCAGTGCCAACTTTACCCTTCTCTCCTGCCCAAGTGACCAATCATAATATCAGTAGATTGCCAGGCACCCAGTACTAAATCTGTACAGATTAAAACAGCACTGTCCAAGGCCAAGAATGCAGCTTCTATGGGACCTGACAATATTCCTGGATGTGTTCTACATGAACTACAGAGTGAACAGGAACCTTACCTGTGAGCCCTGTTTAATCACAGCCTCACCTCAGGCTTTGTCCCTATCGAATGGCACACTGCTATAGTCATCCCTCTCCATAAAGGAGGAGCGACTACAGACCCTGGGAACTATTGCCCCATTAGACTGACAAGTCTGATATGCAAAGCTATGGAATGCATCATCATGGACCTAATAAACAAGGATATATGGAATCTCCAAACTCTGAATCCCACACAGTTTGGTTTTGTGAAGGATAGATCATGCCTGCTCAACTTGGCCGACTTCTTTGGTCAGTCACCAGAGCTGTGGATAAAGGCAAGGTGGTTCATACAGCCTACCTTGATCTGGCCAAGGCATTTGATACCATTCCCCACTCAGCAATCATAGAAAAACTCACTAAGCTAGGCATCAACCCCTATATCACTAGGTGGGCTGCAAACAGGCTCACAGATAGAACCCACAGTGTGAAAGTAGCTGACTCCAAGTCAGACTGATGACCAGTTATGAGTGGAGTCCCACAGGGATTCTTCCTGTGTCCTCTCCTGTTTGGTATCTACTTCTCAGAAGTCCAGGCCAACACGAAGGGACTCTGGCTGACAAAGTTCACAGATGATTGCAAGTTGGGAGCCATTAATAACTCTCCAAGTGATGTTGACATCCTACAGAAAGGCCTCACTGAGACCAACGACTGGTGTCAGAACCATGGAGTTAAGCTCAATGCCAAAAAATGTGTTGTCATCTCCTTTGGGAAAAACCCAGTTCCCATGAATTATCACATGAATGGTAGTCAACTTGAACACAGAAGGCATTATAAGAGATCTGGGAACACAAGTTAACAGCAACCTCTCTTTTAACCACCACATTTACACTGTGGTCAGAAAGTCCTTCTATGTGGCACATCTCATTACTAAGGAATTTGCATCCAGAAAGAAAGAGGTCATTGTCTCCCTCTACTCTTCCCTCATTAGGCCAATCATTGATTACAATGTTCCATTTGGCATGTACCTCACTAGGCACCTGTAACAACTGGAGAGTCCACAAATGTACCCAACAAAGAGGATCCTAGGCCTTAAACACTTGTCCTATATGGACAGACTCAAAAAACTCCAACTATCCTCTGTCTAATATCGCATACTTAGAGGCAATATCTGCTTGACTTACAAAGCCATGTCTGACCCAGCTCTGTTGAAAATGCTACATCTAAAAAAATCCCAATCCCTCTGCACCACATGCCCCAGAGAACTCAACATCATTACCACAATCAGCAGAACATGCTGGAGGGACAGGTTCATAACCTAGAGACTGCCCATGCTATGGAATAGACTTCCCATACATGTCAAACAGAGAACCTCACTGGCCCTCTTCAAGAGAAATTTGATGAGTGGGTGGGAAATAGAAAATTCACCCCAGGGATCACTCCAGTGGCTCTACTCAACAGATGCACTGGGAACTAAGGTCAGGTGGCACGATGCCAGTATAATCATATGGGCTTGGCTTGTAAAGGATCCAAGGCCATTAGCCTAGTACAGACCTATGAACCTGAAAGATGGAGATTCCAGCCTAATGACTTTGTGATACATAGGAGTAAACAGAAAGAGAAAGAAGAATCTTGAAGAAAAAATAATTATATGCAAGATGGGGGTAGTAAAGCATGTGTGTTCATTTGTAGGCCACAATGTTTTTTTTTTTTACTTCTTGTGTACTGTGGCACTACAATAAATATACAATGTTCTGTTTGCTTGCCTAAGTTGAAGCAGGCCAATGAAAGAATTTGCTTTCTGCTAAGGTCTCGTATGAATATACATCACTAATTCTGAGTTGCATATAGTTTGATGCTTGAAGAAACAACTTTTCCTTAATAAACCTTGTTCCAGCCATACAAGTTTAATCCTACTGATTCAGCAGATGCTTACATTTTGGTAGCCAGATATTGATATTTGTTAATATGAATGACCTTGTTTGCAGCATAACATGCTGTTTGCAGGACTCATTTGTTCAATCTGTAGTGGGGAGAAGTAAGATGGAACACTGATTATCAGCAGAATGAAAAGGGCTAGCCTGATTACACAGGCTGAGCTGCATTAATTCTTTAAACAAAACAGGTTCTGGGTGCTGAGATGTGAAAATTATGTTAGTGCAGGTATAATAAGAAGAAACTACTGATCAGGTGACAAAATGACTATCTGAACCTGGATGAACCAGGATATATATAAAAACAACTGGGTTAGCATCATGTGTGGTTCCTTTCCTTAAAAGGTTTGTGTGTGTGTTCTTTTGGAGATTATTTTGACAGTATAACATTTGAGGAGATTGTTCCTCTGTAATAAATTAAAATTGCATCATTGTTAAAAACACAAACGGTTTTATATCTCCCTCTCTAACTATTGAGCATATATATTTATATATATATATATATATACACACACACACACACACACACACACACACACACACACACACACACACACACACACACACACATCTATATTATACACAAATGTACAGCTTTACATATATATATATATATATATATATATATATATATATATATATATATATATATATACCTATATATATATGGATCTGCTTTGTTATGTCGAAATACCACAAAAACGAACCTTAAAATACTGAGACCAAAATCAGACAAACAAAATATCCTATAACTACAAAACATTAACTTTCAAAACATTGAAAAACATGACACAAATACAACCTTCCTCCCTCCACCACTAAAAACCACACCAACAAGCAAACCAACCTCAGCCAACACCTCTATGTTTATGCAGGGGGGACAAGCCACCCTGCACCCCATTCCCCCCGCTAATTAAATGTATCAACTCTGAGGATGCACAACCACAAAGAAAACTGCAAATCTACCATTATATGCCCTGCACTTCTATCGTCCACTTTCAAAAAAATACCCGCTATAAGCATGCACATCATAGCTCTACAAAAATCATCACTTGCAAAAATAACAAAAACACACTGTCACCTACCTACTCCAATCTACTAATCACAATTACCAGCAACCTAAAACAGAAAACATTTCTTTTTCAAAGTCTTACATACTCCACACCTACCTTAAGCTTCTGTGCCTCACCACATTACAGCTGCCATATCTATATCTCACAAACTACTACATCTTAAAGGAATAGCATCCAATTAACAGCAACACAACAAGAAAGTTATTTACTTTCGGCATTCTCACATTCGGTATTTTCAAATTTCAGTAAATAGCATTTTTGACATTTTTGTCTCGATATTATAAATTTCATGATTGTAGTATTTTGACATTACAAAGTAGATCCATATATATATATATATATATATATATATATATATATATATAAACATATTATATGCACACAAATATATAGACACACACACGCACAGACACATAAATAGACATAATTATTAATAGCAGTATAACTTAAATTCATCACTTAGATCTTTCTGACTGTGTAGTGAAGTCTGATATTTATCTATTGCAACTGCGTATAAGAACTTCATATCACTTAAGTTTTCAGAAACAAAGATGCATTTGCATTTGCTTTCCCATTGTAGACTGCCAAAAGCATTGAGAAAAAAAGAACCCACTAGCCAATGTTGTACACCATTATTTTTGTGTGTATTTACTTGCCTCACTAATCAGATGTAAAGTCTTATTAAATATGGTGTTTTTATATCTCCAAGTTGACTGCAGAAGGGAACCATTTACACATGGGTATGGCAGTGGGTGTTACTTTTCTCTTTGTTAGTAAATGATGAATTGCATTTTTTATCATTTGAAGTACTAAATCCATGCTAGGCATGCATGCTAGGCACCTCATTTACCTGTAATAAAGTTTGATGATAGTTTTATGAGTTTAAGAGACACTCTTATGCAAGTGTCTGAATGTATTGCATGTTAGCCTGATGTCTTCTTTATTCCATCATTTAACAAGTGGCACTACTATAAAATAACACACTGATGAACAATTGTTTTCTCTTTTGTTGTTGTTGAGTCACTCCTGCCATACTTGTGTTCAATGTCCTTCTGTTGGTACACCACACACGTTATTTTATTAGGGATTCTACAAATGGTCTCTTGTTAAATGGATGTGGTTGCTTCAAAGTTACAATACCTTGACCCCATGTAAAAATGGGAAAAGGGGGGCTGACAATGATGCTATTGCTGCCTGCAAGAAAAAATGATGTATGTCGCAGCATTTCCTCTGTTGATTGTTATGTGTTTAAGGTGGATGTTAATTTTTTCCTTACAAAGCTCTGTACCATCTAATGTTTTGACATGCACTTTTAGATACTCAACCCATGAAAATGTCAGCTGCAGTCCGGTTTAAGATCACTAAACTCTGTATAAACGGGTATTGTTAATCTTATGCTGTGCTACTAAGCTTTCTTCCACAATTACTTTTGTTTTCTTTTTTGTTTCCAAAAATCTTTTATTTTTCATTTTTCAGTATACAGAACAAACCAAGATCAAACAACAACAACAAAGTACTAATACACTGGGTACATATTTAACGGTGAGCATTATCTAAACATTAGCATGAAACATCAATATTTACAACTGTACAAAAATGCCATCAATTGTTTTATTACTTGCATTTATTGAGCTTATCCTGTTATGGAGAAATCTTGTTATTAGCTATCAAAATGTGTGTTGAAGGAGTATCTTTACACATAAATGCCTGTGTCTTTATGATAATGTGGGTGAATTAAGCTAGCAGTATGTTAAATATCTGTTCCATATTTTTAGTTTTTTAAAACTATTTTTTGCATCAATTACCCATTTATGAGCTAGCATGTGTAATTGCCATCTTTTTGAATTTGACCCAATTGATATTCATTCTGTCCCCCCATTTGGATGTGATGTACAGTTTCATTAATAGAAATAATGTGATATGTATGGTTGCTTGCTTATGGGATATTCCTTGGAGAGGAATGTGAAGTAGTGTGTATTCTCATGTAAGAGATGCTTTTTCATAGTCTTGCTTTTGTAGTTGGATTTTAATGAGTCCCATAGTTTAAATATGCATTTGCAGCTCCAAAACACATGAGGTAGATATGCTTCCTGTGATCTACAATATAGACAGTTTGGTAAATTAGAAGAGTTAAATTTGTGTAGTACTGAGGGGGTAAGATATGCGTTGTTGATCATGAGTTGTGTGTAAGTTAACTTTTTCAATGGTAAAGCTTTATGTGTTAATGCCAAATCATGGTTTAATTGTTGTTCAGTTACTGATGAATTACTTTTAAACCAATAGTTAGAAATAAGTATATTATCTTGAAATTTGATCTCAGCCATTAATTTGTACGTGTTGGATATCATTTTTCCCCGGCTAACATTGTGTTCCATAGAATTTTACAATTGTTTATATCCATCTTGTTTAATTTGGGGGTTTTGAAGGTGTTTGGAACATACTTCTCTAATTTGTCTCAAGATAATTGTGTACGATTTTGGTAAATTAAGTTGAGATCTCAGGTCTGTAATTGTAAAGTCATGGTAACGGTAGAGATCTCAAATTCTCAAGTCTTTTAATAAAGGGTAGTTGTTGAGATTTATCATTGAGTTATTATTTTTTAAGTTTGGGTTATTATGGATTGGTTGAAATATGTCCATTGCTGGCACAAGTTCAAGGGAAATGAACAACTTTTGAAGTACGATAATGAAGGGTTTTAGAGGGTCAATGATCTTATAAGCTATTATATCATTTTTGGTTAGAAAAAGAAGAGCTCTAGGATTCATTTATAGAGATGTGATATAGCTATGATATATTTTCAGCCAAATAGGAGACCATTTGTTGGTTGAAGGGGCAAATTCTGCTATCTTTAGTATTCTACTACTATTGATAATAGTATAATATAAAAAAATAAAAAGAAATACAACCCAGAGACACAGTCTTAATAGCTTTCATTCATTTAATACAGAACTTCCTCAGAAACAATACAATCACGCAGCTTGTACAAATAAATACCTTCATTAATTAACCAATATTACCTATTAGCCATTTTCAATCTTGGTATAATATAGTTTAAAATCTTGTAAATTTAAACCCCCTTTTAGTTATGGTAGAGATAGTTTTTGGTATGATATTCTTGTTTTTTTAAGCTCCCAAAAGAACTTGGCTAGAAATGTGTGCATTTGTTTAAATAATTTGTTATGTATTACCACTTGTGTGGTTATAAATGTATAAATAACTCTGGGAAGAATATTAATTTTGATTATCGAGACCTTGGATAGGAATGGTATTTTGAGATTGTTCCATCTGTTGCAGTCTAGCATTATCATATTCCATTTATTCAGATTATTATTTTGATGAAAATCTTTTTTGTTTTGGAAAAACTTAATTCCAAGATATATGGTTGAGTTTTTTATTTTAATTGTGTCTAAAAATGGGATTAACGATAATAGTTTGGGAGGATTTAAGAGGAAAATATTGTTTTTTTAAGTTACGTTTATAATTAGATATGCCTGAGAAATAGTCAATTGCTTTTAATAATTTGGGTATGTCAGTGCTGGGAGTAGTGAAATAAATGTTTAAATCATCTGTGAATGCTATGTAAAAGATTTTAGGGTTGAAGAGAGATGGTGGGTTATGATATACTTTCTGTTTAATGTATAGGAACAGTGGTTCGAGGTATAAATTGAATAAGAAGGGGGATAAAGGGCATCCTTGTCTCATCCCATTTTTAATCTTTATTTTGTTTGATAAGGTTTTGTTAATATATAGGTTGGTATAGGGGATTTCATACAATATTTTAATTTTATAAATTTGCTAGGGAACCCATAAGGTAAGAGTTGAAGTAAGAAAGTGATATTCACTCTATCAAACACTTTATGGGCATCAACCACCATTGTGTATATGGGAGTTTTCCTAATTTTTGCAAAGGCTATCATGGCTTCCAGAGTTAAGGTGTTTTCACAAGTCTGTCTGAATGGAGTAAAACCTGATCCTTCAGGAGAAATTATGTTGGTTATAGTGTTCTTTAATCTATTTGCTAGTACTGAAGTGAAAATCTTAGCATCTATATTTAGTAATGAAATTGGTCTGTAGCTACTAGGGTCTTTAGGATCTGATTGTTCTTTCAAAATAAGAATTTTTTTGAGGCATTAAAGTGTAAATCATTTATTTTGTTGTTTATTATGTAATTTAGTACCTGTTGTAATATTTTAGCAATTAGTGGTGTGAAGTACTTGTAAAATTCTGGTGAGAGGCCATCCAGACATGAAGCTTTATTTGTTTTTAGATTTTTAATTGTGTCAATGATTGATTTTATTGATATTGGGTTTGTTAGGTTATTTTGTTGGTTAACATCTAGTTGCGGGAAAATTATATCTTGAAAGAAAGCTTCCCTGTCCATTTCTGAAGATGATAAAGATTGTTCTCCATAAATCTGAGTATAAAGCTGTTCAAAGAGGTTTATTATTGTCTGGTTATTTATATATGATTTGTTCTGGTGGTAAATTTCTGTTATAATGGTTGTGGATTTGTGTAGAGTAGTTAGTCTTGCTAAGGCCCTGGATGGCATTTGAATAGTCTCTGTGTATTTGGCCAAGTTTCTTATTTTGTAAAATGATAAGTTTCTTACCTCTTTTAGATATAGTTCTTGTTGTGCTTTTCTTAAGAGGTCTTCAGTGTTTCCGTTAGAACCTGACATTAGTTCCAATTCTAATTGCTTTATTTTTTTCCTTTAACACAGATTCTTCCTTGGAGAATCATTTTTTTTATAGAGCATTGCTTTGTTAATCAAAAAGCCTCTAATTTGAGCTTTTGTTGAAGCCCATTCAGTATCTAGTGGTAGTTGTGAATTGACTAGGTTTAAAGTTAGGCAGTTTAGTAGCATAGTTATGCCTTCCACCATGTCTTGTTTAGTTAAGAGATTGGAATTAAATGTCCAATTGTAGCCTCCATTAGATTGTTGTTGTTTATTGTCCCATTCAATGAGAAGTGTGATTTTTGAGTGGTCGGAAAAGAATCTGGTATGTGTATGGGTTGTAACTTTCATGTTAAGGAATGTTTCAGAAATTAGAAAGAAATCAATCCTCGACCACATTTTGTGGTATTGTGAATAGAAGGTGAAGTTTTCCATTTTATTGTGTCTCCTAGTATATTTAAAGGGATTAAATAAAGTCTTGTTTCAGTTCTTTGTCTGTTATATATTTTATTTGGGTTAGCTCCATCTTTCTGATTGGAATTCCACGCACCACCAATAATTACAAAGTTCTCTTTAAATTTTGTTAATAAAGTGTATACTGACATAATAAAGTGCTGCTGATTGTTGCATGGAGCATAGATGTTTAGCACTAGTACTGGCTTTGGAATGGCGGGGTTGGTGTAAACTATATAACACCATCTTCCCTCTTTATCAGTATCAGTTTTAATTATGTTGCCTTAAAAATCTCCTGCACTATTTGTTTTTCCCTCTGAAGCTGTGAATTCTCTTATCCATTTTTGATTATCTATGTCCATTGTTTATTTGTAAGATGAGATTCTTGAATTAATATTATTTTGGCTTTGGTTTTAAATGTAAGATGCAAGAATAGATTTATTTTGTTTTTTAATTGTAGGCCTTTAACATTCCATGATTCTAGCTCCCACATTTATCTCAGCAGTGTCCTTGATGTCATAAAACATTTATGGATAGTGTGTGTATGGTTATTCAAGTAAGCTCATTTTTCATGTGTTTGATTATGGCAACTGTCTATTCCTGTCCCAACTCAATGCTTAATCATTACTTCCTTGGACCAAGAATAGTGAGGGAAAGAAAGATGTTTTTAGTGTACAGATAATATTTCCCACTTGTATGCATAAGGGAGTATTCTTTATCCATTGTAATTTCCATATGATTCCCCTTACAGACAATAATGACAACAATGTAGAGAAAGCCTAACATAACACTTCTAAATGCAAGATACTTTTGACAACAATTTTATATAAACAGTCAACTAATATATTAATAAACAATACAACTTTTTTAAACCTCTTTATACTTATCTAGTATTTTTTGAGCATAAGCAGAAGAGTAAGGGAATCAGTCTTTAATACTTTGGAATTTTGACATGCCATTAATACAGTATTGTATCCTAATAGACTTCTAACATACTTTTTGCCATACTCCATATCTGATTTCCTTTAGTTCATCAGATGTTTCACAGTATTGATCACAATCAACATATTTGGTACCCAGAGATACATTTGTTAGTAAATATTTAACACTCGTAGTGTTAGTAGTCTACATTACTCCTGTTTCCACTGTTGGCACATAACCAAGACTAATATTTGAGCAGTACACGCTTGCTGCTATGTATGAAATTAACATAAGACTACTGAGAGGTTAAATTAGTGATCTTGCTGGTAATTTGCAACTTTATACTATAAGGCTTATGTCTGAGCAGTTTTTGTCTTTTCAAAGGTACCCATTATAAATAGATTATTAGTTAACCTCTCTTCCTAACTCTTACACTTTTATAACACAATCAGATTTAACAGACCTGCCTCCTGAGCAAGCTTCTTTTGTCATTGTAAGAAAGAGAAAAATAAAACTGCACTTCTAATTTTATGTCATCTGAGAGGTTTCTCAACAATTAAATCTACAATATGAGATACACTATTTAAGACTCTTTCTCTGATGTTTGTGAAATATTGCTAATTCAGGTACAGCAGAGCATGTTAAAAAATGTATACATTAGTTTATATTTAGTAAATTACTTTTCAAGCTTTCAAGCTAGTGTCAAATGTTACTTTGGAGTCTTTCTTCCCAATCAGCAAAAGGCAGTTAGATTTAAGATATTCTGCTTACAGAATAAACTTATTCAAACTGATTTTTGATTCAGTACCTTATGGTGTTCAAAAAGCTGGGAATCATGTCCAAACATTCTAACAGTTATAATTCTGCTAAAATCCTGCTTCTCCAAACCTCCAAAGCTTCATTTCTTCATATTAAAGTTTTTGTTTCCAGACCTTGCTTTTCCCAATGTTTATGGCCCCAGGTTACTTTGCAGGGGGAAGACAATTTATTGTAGAGTCTGACTCCTAGGAAGTAGTAACCTTTAAATTGGTCCCCCCAGCGAACAAAAAAACATGATTTCAGTTCCTACTGCAGTACTTTTAGTACCCTACTCACCTCGTGGTTGGCTGTGGCATTTTAGAGGCCTAGCAATGTTGGAACCAGCTTAAATTAGAAGGTCCCAGACTAAAGTGACTCCTAGGTGGTCAGAAAAGCATCTGGAGCTTGTTTTATCAAGAATTTGTCTTCATTTTCATTCCAAAGAGTGGAATTTCTTTGAAAAACTGTTTGGAAGTTTGCTTTAGCCTCCTTTGGATTATCCACCATGTATTTTCCATCCTGAACTTGGAAAATGAGTGAGTTTGGATATTAGTTTGGATATTTCATTTGGAATTTTATTTTTTTTCTCTATTAAGTATTTGCAGAATGGTGAGAGCTGCTGCCTTGCTTGTCTTATTTGGATGGGAAGGTCCTGTGCAAAGAAGATTTTGTTTTCATTCTAGGTAACAAAACCTTTCTTTTTTGCAGTAAATAAAATCTTTGAAACATCCTGGTAGTTTAAAAGTTTCATGTATACAGGTCTGGGTTTGTTTGTTGTTTGAGATTCTCTTAAGGCATGGTAAGCTCTTGCTATAATTATTTGTTGTGAGTCACCAGATTCCTCCAGCAACAGTTGTAGTATTTGTTTGATGGTCATTATCACATTATTATGTATAATAGTTTCAGGTATTCCTCTGATAATTAGACTATTTCCTCTAGAATGTGCTTCAAGGTCTATTAGTTTAGCTTGCATGGCTTGAATTTCTTTTTGATTAGAATCAGCTTTTTGTTGTACAGTGTCTATTTTTATTTCATTTCCAGGATTTTAGATTCTGTTTTTTTCCATTCTGGTCAAGATATGGTTGAACATTTCTCCAAATGTTTTAAACTATAAGGAAAGGTCTTGAATTGCTTGTTGTATAGGCAGTAATGCATCTTTTATGTCATCTAGGTTGGCTGGCTGATCAGATTTATTTTTATTCTGGGCTTTTGAAGTATCGGAAGGTTTTGTAGTCTTATGTCTTTTAGGTGTTGTATGCTTTACAGGTGAAGCCAGTACTGAGTATTTAGTCTTTGTTTTAGAGGTTTCCATGGTGTTTTCTTCCCTTGGCATTTTGTATTTAGGTAGAATGCAGTAGTTCAGTGACTTAGCAGTACCAGATAGCATCGACTTTATTTTTAAATTTTAGTTAATCCTTCTGATTTTTGTACTTTCCTCTTCTTCTTTTTGGCTTTTTTTCCCCTGTAATGTCTCTTAGGTGAATTTCTCATATTCTTTTGTTGATTTAGTTCCTCTGGGTTAGCTGAAAAGAGATTTTTCCATGTAAAATCAGAGAGCTAGGAATAACAGTACTTACAGAACCGCCACCATCTTTGATCTCCAATTACTTTTGTTTTCATTTAATAGTCTGATATGATTACTTTGGGTATTTGCTAACTTGCAATATGTAACTCAGGTTTCTATTAGTGGGTCTTGCCAGGACTACTTTATCGCTTGTAAACTTAACAATTTTTAAATGCTTTGTCTACTTCATGGTAATCTCCTTCTTATTTATTTATTTATTCATCTGTCTGGGAAGCTATGTGGAATAATATTGAATTTAGCCACTCAGAAGGTATCTGAAGAGTATAAGGGAGAGTAGGACAGCATTTTCTATTGAAAGGTGAAGTAAGTGAAAGGACAGTAGGGAGCTCTTTGTCTGTATGTAGAATACTTTATTTAGTGGTTTGATGTCCCAGGTGTACTGTTATTCTGTGGGCTATAATAATACGAAACCCAATTTATCACAAGTGGAAGCTTTATTGTGGGATGTTCATTGTTTATTGTTTTACAGTCCAGTCATTTTGTTGGAAGCAGTGGTACTGGGAGGGAAACAACATAAAAAGTCGCTGCAAGAAATTTGGAGTGGTTCATTTGTCCCAGACGTTAAACACTGGCATGAGTTTTGCAATGTTTCTGTTAGAACATTTAGAACATTCGGTCTTCCTGTGTGTCAAGAGGAGTGAAGATACTTAATACTAGAAGTAGTGCAATCTGCAAGTTAAGGAAGAGGTTGCATGATCTATGATGGCTTAACTCATTCTAACTCATTAATCTTAAAAGTGTACCTTCTGTGACCTACTTGACAGAGGCACAGTAGGCTAATCTAATAGGGAGGCGGAAGCCAAATACACTCTGGCTAGGCTTATAAATGCCCTAGGGCAGATAGCCTAGTATCTACCTATGAACCTATGAACCTATGAACCTATGTACAATGATACACTGCAACAAATGTGCGTATGTTTTAAGGTCCTAGAGTCAGTTCTTAAGGTAGTCTGGAGAGGAAGGGAGAGGAAAGCATAAGGGTGGTGAGACTGGAGAGAGAAGGGAAGTATCGTTATTCTGTCTTGGTTTGTAGTTGGTGCCCACCATCCTAGTAAGCAGAAATTTAGCATAAGAAGATTTTGTAATGAGTAAGCAGAGATGTAAAAAATAGGGGAAAGTAATTGCCAGTGATAATGTGTAACTCAGTAAAGGGGACAAGAAGAAACCAGTTTGAATACTCATTTAAGAAAAGCCTGCACCCCTTAATAAACTGCATTAGATAATATGACTCTGGAAGAATGTTAACGCTTTAATAGGCTCTATCAAATGGGCTTCATTTAAGCCCTAAATGTTGATACCTATATTTCTATTTTCATAACTTATCCAAGCTATGAATTTGGTGTTCCAATCAGGTTGCAAGAAAGATTTCTGCAGGCAACTTCAGTGTTACAAAGGATCCCTTAAAGAATTGTATGTTTGACATAACCGAGCCATACATTAAGTGAGAATGGTTCTGTCTGAGAGGGAGAGAGATTGGGATTAGACAAGCATATGAAACAAAAAATCCCAGTATTAGACGTTCTACCATTCTTCGAAATTAACTTTGAAAAGGCAGTAGGTTGGATAGGTTTTTGGTATGGAATGAAACATTGCTGGAGGTAAATCCCAAGTATGTGTGAAAGGGAGATCTCAGACCATTCATACATCAAACTAACAGTTGATAACTCTGCAGTCAGGGGGTGATGAATGTATGTGAAAATGAAGTACTGGCTTTGATAGACTGGAGTAAGTTAGAACCTTTGTGTTACACTCTATCAAGGCAGTCCTGATTCTAACCCGCATGGAGATGGTACGTTTATTCTATTTTATTTTATTTTGTGGTGTGACAATGTAATATGTATCATCAAAAGTAGAATTTTGAAAAAGTGAGTTAGTAGCACAGTGAAGAGATAGCTATCTTAAAAGGTTGGGAAAACAATTAGAACAGTTACAGCATTTGAATTAGAAAGAATTCCTCCAGAAGGAAGGATGAGGTTTGTCTGCTGATATATTATGTCCTAAGGCTGACGTGAGAGAAATTACTCCGACATAGGAGACTACAGCAAAATAACATTTTGGTGGTTACAGAAGGATCAGGTTGGATGCTTCAAAAAAAAAAAAAGCAAGAAGGTCTGATTTTGGAATGAAGGATCAGTTGTGCACCGTGGTGCTGATGATGCTGATATTAAAAAGATTATGGAGGATATCCATTGGAAGGTTTTCATGATAAAACTAAAGTATATTGCATACATTTTGGAGTGTCTTTCTTCTACAATTAATTCAATTTCTTGTTATATTTCTCATGTTAAAGTTGAAAGTGGTTTTGCAAAAAATGAAGATTATAGCGTGCTGTTTGACTTTTTTAGCTTAAGTGTTTACTCTTTGTTTTATACAAACACAGCCACAAAATTATTATTTTTTGGTAAACAAAAAAATGCTTTTGTAGAAGAGCAGCATACCTCTCAACTGTCCAGATTTTTTGCAGAATTTCCAGATTTTTGCCTCATATTTTTGCTGTGTTCCTCTTAAAATTTGTCGTTTTCTGGATTTTTGTGGCAAATCATTGAGGGTGGAATTCACAATTATAGGCATTTGAATTTCAGACTTTATATCCTTCAGAAGAATGCATGGTAACACAAGACTTTTATTCTAGAACCTTTTTAGCTGTCCCTATGTTTGGGTCTTTGTTTCCCCCATTATTTTTGTCTTTGTTCAGATTTTTTGTGCTAGGAGGTTGAGAGGTATGAAGAGCAGCTTTATAGAAACATTGACATTCCACTACCACATCATTATATGTATTAATCTTGAATGCAAGGTGCTCCCTCTGCAAGATCTCTGAATACTTGACTTTCTAGGAAGTAGAAATGACTGACACACTTAACATGGAAATATAGTAGGCTATATGTTACTTTAAGCAGTGAGGTTTGAAGGCTCAGTCTTTCTGGATGTCATGTTAGGGTTTTCAGCTATGAGGCAAATTTCAGGAGACTATCCTTATCAGCAAAAATAAAATACATTTTGTATAAAAAACATATAACTTCGTATTGCACATGACAGAGAAGTTAAGTCCAACTATGTGCTTTAAGGCTGTGAATAAAAGCTAAGACAGGTAGAGCTGTAATTATGCTGTGAAAGTGTTGTAGGCTGACAGATGAGGAAAGCTGTAATACTGTTAAAGAAGCAGAACTGGATGCACTTCAGGATGCTTTTCATAAAATAAGTAGAACAAGATGCTGTTCATAACTGATTATAAATGGAGAAAGAAGGGTAGCTTCTTCAACCACTATGCCATGTTTTAGTGGCATGACATCACAGGTGTTCTCTCTTCATTTATGTAATAGAGTCTGAATGGTATTACTCCTGAAGAGTAGGCAAGATAAAACCAGTCTAAAAATGTCTAACCCATTTCATCAGTAAATGCAGATGCAAAGTGAGTAAGTAGTGTTCCTGCACATAGACTGGTATTAAATACTTCAGCACTGGTTTTGATGATTGGAGAACCTGTTTTAAGGTGTCAAACAGTCAAAGATGGTTAATGGAGTCTAAGGTAATCCATTGAGGAGGTATGAAACAGGCTTGTGACATATTTTTTTGAAATTTCAAAGTTTGAGTCTGTTGAGTGGGACTTTCTGTTTAAAGTATTGAACGAAACAGGATTCAGACCAAACTTTAAGGGATGATTTAGAGCCATGTGCAAGGACCCCAGATTTAAATTAGTGAATAAAGGAGTCCTGACACATAAAGAAAGATGGAAAGGGGTGGAGACAAGGTTGCCTGTTGTTACCTAATTTGTTCCTATTAGTGACTGAGTTCTATCAAGAGAGTCAGAAGATACATGGCAGGACTGAAGGTGACTGGAAATAATTCACCCTTTTTGTAGCTGATTGATGATATTGGAACAATCAAACCTTTCATATTGTTTTATGGAGTTTTGATTTTTTTTATCTGGAGCTCAGTCAGGGTTTTAATTTACTGGAACATGGTGAGTTTGGGTGTAGAAGGTGGAGTCTCCACTGTTGGCAATATTAGCAGTGAGTTTGGCATAAAGTATTTAGGTATTTGGGTATGAAGACATGAGAGAAAGAGTTCAGGAAAACCATGAGCAGCTTTACCAGCAGGAATGTCAGCTGCTGAGCAAGAAGAATAGCAAAATGTACATGATAGATGGGCAAATACAGATCATCCAAATACAGAACCTTCCACTGTCCTATAAACTATAAGAGTAAGTGACCACTAAGAGTCAACATTCTCATAAATGTGTATACAAAAAGAAAGAGGTGTGGGATTGCAAGAGAAAGACTGAGAGCCTTGAGAGCCTGGGAGAGCTGGGGATGTCTGATTTCCACTTATACATATTAACTGTGCCTGAAGCCACTTTGCTGAAGTCAAAAAATAAAGCCATGAAGAACACTTTGGAAGTGATATTACTGTCTTTCCTCACTTCTTGACGTTTAAGTGTTAGAAAAAGTGGAAGCTAAAAGATTAGAGAGTAAAACCTTTTGAATTCTGGACACACATATGCAAGGATTTGTAGAGTACTTTAGGAAAAAGACTACTTTGTTATAAAATGTTGTATACAATACACTCAGACATTCAGTCTGAAATAATCTTGAGATAAATGTTTAAGGATGCTGTGTATTATGAGGATGCAAAGACAAAGCAGTAAAGTGGATGTCAAATTCCCTTGTTATATCAGATGAGGTTGGCATGAGCATTTTTTCTTCTTTTTTGGAAAATATGGTTTCAGCAGTACAGATTATGCACAAGTATGTTTTTATGTCTGATGAAAACTGCAAAAAAATGTTGTATGATAATGGAGGGGATGCTGGGAAACAAATATAATAATGACCTAATAATGCATGAAAAGTCAAATTCCAGGATTCAATAAACACTGTGTAGGCTCTGTGTAGAGCCTACATGGAATGTATCTGTGCACATGGCCACGGTTCCTCCTCAGCAGCAAGCCATACATATTAATTATGGCACGCTGCCAAGGGAGATCACAGTAACATGGATATTGAATCTGTGTAAGCATCAGTGTACAGACTGTCAGGTACTTGTAGTCTGTCCAGAAAACTCCTGGACAGATGATAAGCACAGGACAATAATCTGTCTAATGTATTCTGCTATGGTTGAAATATTTATTTATTTTTTTGTTTTGTTTTGTTTGTTTGTTTTACTGTGCCTGTTTGCATGGCACTGCATGGTGCTTATTGATGCTGAGCTGCACTTATACATACATACAAGACACCTGCCATCGTTCTAAAAATAGAAACTGGATGCAATCAGTTGTCATATATGTGTATTTTTTATATATTTCTGCCTGTTTGCACTGTGTGGTGCAATGCTTAGTGATGCTGAGCTGCAGTTATACATACATACCACACACCTGCCATAGTTTTAAAAATAGAAACTGGATGTAATCAGTTGTAGTGTTTTTCTTTTTTTATTTTTTTTTATATGTCCACCTGTTTGCATGGCACTGCATGGTCCTTAGAAATACCAACAGGCTCCTCAGTAGTATATGTTAAGATAGACCATCTGTCTGTACTATCCAAGTGGCTACATAGACTGAATCACAGCACAGAGTGCAGTAGGTCTTGGGTTTGAGTTCTGAGCAGTCATGCCTTTTTGCATTTAGTGATGTAAAAATGTGGCAGGTGACTGAATAATCAGTTTAATTCAAAATAATAAAATTCTTACATTTAGTTAAGCTGCCCGATGCTAAGCACTGCTTAAACATGGTCAATGGTTTTCCTGTTTGCACATTGCTAAGCTCCGCTTAAACATGGTTGTGCAAGTTTGCACGATGCTAAGCAACATGGCACTTTTTTGAAAGTTACAGTATGGCATGAAAGGGCAGGAATGCAACTTATATTAAGGCCAATAGGTGGGATTTTCACACCATTCATTGGAGTTCTCACTTGGTCGCTGATATACCTAGTGGTGGTAGTGAGGGAGCATGCTTTCAGGTGCAGAAATGGGGGTGCAGGAGTTCAGAGTGTTTGTTGGACTGCTGGTCAGGCACTATGAACCCCAACAGCTGCAAGCTGAGTATGAGGGCTCAGAATGTAAGTCTGAGGCCTGAATCATTTGGCTGGGGAACTTACTACTGGTATCCACCACTCTGGTGAGCAGTGTCATTACCACTATGATGATCTAAAGCAGAGAAAGAGAGAAAGCTTGGTCACCTAGGTCCAAGAAGCTTGGACTGGGTAGACCCCATAGATATGTAAGTGTATTTGGCATCACTGGGGAAATGCTCAAGCTGAATCTGTGTAAAACTGGTATGCATAATGGTTTGCTTCTCTTGCAACAGCTGCAGAAGAGTGAACTTGCAATGTCCAATAACATGCAGCGTGGCTGGCCAGGATGAGACATGAGTGTGGTAAGTAGGGAAAATTCAAAGTAATAACCTAAGGCATAACGTACTGTCAAAATAAATTATTTATAGAGTTTGCAGTCGTAAACGGTCAAGTATGACATACCTGGGAAATGTAATATGGTAGGAATGAGTCACTGCCGATCTGAAATGGTAAAGTAACTTAAATCAACAAAACATGCAGTACTGTGTAGTATAGCATCTAAACAACAGTTGATGATGGGGTCTACATAGATTAACAGTAGGTCACTGTTTTCCTCTGCTCAATGTGTGATATATGCTGTAGGTTGCACTTGAAAAATTCTGAGGGTAAATGGGTTATTTCTTAGAGGTTTGACACAGCTATCCATGCTGTACATGCCAGACTTGGAGCAACAGTAATCAGCACATGTTAAAGGGTGATAGTGCTGTGAAATGTACTGTTTTCAGACAAATAGATGTACACAACTCTGTTAATCACTGCATGTGTGTTCTAACCTGCCTCCAGTCAATTGTAGAAAGGACATGAATAAAGAATGTAAGAAAACTGTCTGATGAATGTAGTGCAATACCCACAGTAAGGTTCAAGCCTGTGTTCTGGCCATTTTGTGACAAATAGTGCTGTGTATTCCACCCACTTGAGGAACAAGGTATATGGATAAGGTTGCTGAAGTTCTGACCACATATGCATGTGCATACATGCCAGATGTTAAGGTGCATTAGCAATAAAGTTTAAAGCAGGACTGTGCTTTGATAAGGATTCTTTCAAATAACTGTGCAGTATGCATTTAGACACTAAATGTGTGTTCTAATCTGACAGTAGTCAGTTGTGAAAGTCAGTGCACATTTTCCCTGGAGACACACCTTGTGATTTCTAATTCCATGGCAGACAACTAAGCATTCAACGGCTGTCTGCTCTACATAGTGTACATGAGCATACCTCTCAAATGTCACAATTTTTGGAATGCAATGAGTAATGCCCCATATGTCTGGTTCTTGGTTAGCAGATAAATTACATTTCTTGGAAAGCAATTCAGTGGAAAATGCATTATCAGAACACCTTGCTACTAATGTATGACCACACTATGTTCAACTGTACCAAGTAGGTGTGCCTCCATCCCACCATGTTTTACAGCTTGGCCCATACTGTCTCATGCTAACAGGTTGAGAGCTATTTACGTACAGCATCATCTATACAGTAGTTGCTTACTCCCATCCGATATTGTGCATATGTAGAGGTACATGGTAGTAGTCTCTGAAGTAATATTACCTGAAAAGTTACTATTGGTAGTTTTCTCTCTCTGACCCCAACCCTTCTCTTCTTTAATTTATTAATGTTATTTATTATTTTGATTTCATATTAATGTGCATTTTTGTAACAACCTGTTACATTGGTCCTATGTATAATTTCATACTGGTTTGTCATTAAAATAATTGCACTAACATTACTTACTGTTGTCATTCTTATTATAATCCTGCATATTTCATTTGATTACTCATTATTATGTTCTATAATGTTAATACTAACATCTGTTTAATTATGTTTATTCTAACCTTATGTTTATATTTATTTTCTACAGCACAACAAGATAGGCTGGTTCCCTGGCAATCCCCCTACCTTGGCTCCGCCGGCTGTGGCACTGGGGTCCAGCACATCTCGGCCGCAGCCTGGTGGTGTCCACTTTGTTGTCCCTGCACTATCTGTAGTGTCGGGTAGTTCTACCCCACAGGCTGAGGGTGGGCCCCCCTCTGGAAGAGGAGGTGGAGGGGTGATTTTATCACACATGAGGAACTGCCAGGTATGGTGCATGGATTGCTGCCCCAAACTCTTAGTGCACACCTACGGTGGATGTAGAGCATGCTGTCCATCCTGATGGGGCGGCTCCACCCCAGATGCCGGTGTCCACCATTGCCACCGCAATGGCAATGAATGAGCAGTGTTGACAGTCCCATGCGTAAGGACTTGAGTCACACTGCTGCCATGTGTAATGTTTATGGAAATGGAATTCCACAACACTCTCCCCAACCAAGGTGTTTACCCTGCTTTTATGTCCCACACTAACCCTGTCTGCTGTCTTGTCTGTCTGCAAATGCTTCCTCACCCTCCCAACTTGCCTCCCCCCACACGTAACTATGTCTTGTCCCTAACATTCCACTCTCACCTTAAAGAAATGGGCACTTGTACCAAAAACAAAATATCCTCCCATACATAGCTCTCCATTTTGCACACGTGCCCACTGGACACATTCAGTTTGGTCCAATTGGCTTGACAATGCACTATTATGTTGTCCTCACCCTCTCTCTAGGGGTGACATTCCAAAGTCATTTACAAATTCTCAAATTATGTTAAGGTGCACAGTTGTTGCTTTACAAAAAATCGATAGTTATAGTTCTTTCCTACACCCTTCCTGCACATACCTACCTGCCTTTCACTATGTTTCCCCTGCTTCCCCCCATTTCACCACTGTTGTATCTCCCCATTTTTCTTTTCTCCAAAGATTTTTTGTGCGACATGATGCATCTCACAGCATTGCTAAGATCAGACAAATGGTGCTAAGTTGATATATGTCTGTGAAATAATAGTAATCGCGTGCAAAATGTACACCTGCATCCTGTCTCAAACCCAGGGCCATTCCACCTGCTGAGCAGTGCATCAATCCACCAAGCCACACAGCTCTTATTTAAAACAGATAGTTTAAGCAAAACATAGCAATTGGTAAGTAGATATCTTTAAGTGTGTTCGCAGTGCCATGCATTGCACCACATTGTGCAAATCTCCTTAAAGAACAATGAAAAAAATGGGAGTGTAACTTGGAGTCTGGAACAGGAATACACTACTTGAAAGCCAGGCACAGAATAATGGATGCAAATGAGGTCTCTAACAGCAGGTAAATGTGCACTTCTATCAGCAACATATGAAAATGCACCTGCTAATATATTAATGGCAAAACAGATGTTTAACTAGGATTCTGGTGCAGAAATGCATTCCTATCAAACCCATGCTCATAATAATGGATGTAAATGAGGTATGGCACAGCCTGTAAGTGTACACTCATATCTTAAAAAATACACCTGCTGTAACAATGACTCAGTAGTTAAATGCTTTATATACAGTACTTTTTTGACACACATGGTCCTGGGTTCAAATCCAGAGGGGTTTAGCATTTAAAATGCATTATTATGAATTCTGCAATGACTGACTGTGTCATCAACTATTTTTCCACCCAATGCATTTCAAATGGAATGTCTGCTGTTCAATGATGGATGTCAAATGTCTGCAGATAGGGACACAGTTGACATAGCCCTATAGCAACACTATACAGTGCATAGAGTGTGAGGTCATGCATTAATATGCATTCAAAAGGATTTTTAACTTTGGTAATGCAAAGAAGGCCTTCTAATATCAGACTGCAGCACACAATCATTTGCTAATGATACAGCTGCACACTTAACATATACATATGGAGGTCCTGCAAGCAGCAAGGACTGCCAGCACACACATTCCAAATGACTACCATAATATAACACACGGTTTGGCACTTGCCCAAATGGTTGACATAATTGTATATGTACCCCCTATGTTTTTGAAGGACACAACAGGCATGTTGCCTATTACTCTGTTAATGATACCTTTGGCTAACATAATTACCTTAAACACGTACCTCAATATCCTGTGGGATGGGTTCCCCCAATCTCTCTTTGGCTGTACACCAGAGCTGTCAGTGGCCACACCTTTACTCATAAGTGTTGTTGTCCCCCACATTCTGCAGCCTCTCTTGCTATGCTTCTTGCCTGCAGCAGTAGCATCAGCTGCAGCCTGTAGCACACACATAACCATATGTAAGAAATATCTACTACAAAAATTCTCTCTGTGCTGATCTAGTATTTCTATCCAGCATTTCCAGCCCATCATATGAGAAAGGGGATGGATTCTACATTGAGGCGTTAAATCACCTGCAATAGTTGCAGGGCATTGCCTGATGACATTGCAAATCACCTTTGTATACTTCAGTTAGCATTACTCAACCACAGACTGGCTTTGAGGCAATCTCCTGCTAATAAGGGTCAACTTGAAAAGGAAAACTGCTAGCTAGGGAAACCGTTGTGTATGAGAGTTACTTCCTATGAACTCGTTGGCACAAAACATATATATCGATTTTTTTCAAAACAAGTGTATTGTACTCCATCAGGTATGTAATCTTTTTATCTCTAACATGATAAATATGGTGGAATATCAGTTAGAGCGTCTTCTGTGTGGCGACATGTGTGAACGGGCGTTCTTTCATGGAAGGTTGTGCGTTAGGCCCGGCAAGCCAGCACATAAAACTCTACTGCCAATCATTAGCGGACCGGAGTTCCACTGTGACGACCCCTAACCGGGAAAAGCCGAAAGACACAAAGAAACATACTTATGGGAAATGGGATTACATCAGTATGCATGTAGTACAACTGTACTAGTAACATGTCATTGATCCCCAGATGTGTCACACCTACAGAGGAACTACAGTACAGCAGGGGTTGTATGCTTTTGTGTTACATAGGACTTCTGAGTCTGTACAAAATACTGCCAAGCACTGGAGGGGAATCTAATGTGTACACCACGTACAGTTAAGAATGGAGTAGATAGTCAGTTATTCTGAAGTAGACAACAATCAAACAGTGCCAACTAAAAACAAAGACTTACCTTGTGCTGACTGCTGAAAAGTGGGGAGTCGCCAGAATTGCTGCTGCTTGACTACTACTAATGGTCTCACCACAGCCACATTCTGCTGGGATACAAAGCTCCTATTTTCTTTCTCTCACATGAAGCAAAATGTTTGCACCAAGCTCAAGATATGAAGCAGGCCACAGCATGTTTGTTGATCCACACACTTGTCCCATATGATGCAAGGCTGTGTAGGCATCGTATGGCCTTTTCAAGGTAGATGCCTTGATTAACAACCAGACCAGTCATTTGCCATTTGCATGTCTTATGCCACAGGTTCTGAGGCCCATAGGGTTTCACTAGAATACTGACCTGGTAGGGATAAGGTACACAGCTACTACATGACAATATAATGGTGAATGTCAGGTAATATAGATGCTCAAGTTTGCTGTAGCAAGCTCCATATTGCCAGTGATCTATGTTAGCTACAAGTTTTACAGCAAATCATGCAGATTGCCCTTAAGGAGCATCATGGTAGATGGTGGTGGTCTGAGTGACATGGCTGTGAGGCCTACTGCTGAGGAGTGGCCACCTTTGGGCAATGTTGCTCTTCTTCCCACATGTCCTAGTAATGTCATACTGTACATTTTTGCTCCCAGAACACAACATTCTGTTCCCACATCATGTCACACATCATCCAGTAGCTGTCTGGTTGTTTGACAGGCATTTTAGACTAATGACTGCAAAGTTGTGCACATTCCCAATGCATGCAAGGCATCCACATCTTCACTACAAACATATGATACATCCAACAATAAGGAAATTGCCAACATGTGCACCTCACTTCCCACTCCACCCAAAACCACAATACACATACCTACATATGTAGAGCTCCTTTCCAGTAACATACATGAACACCAGACACCTCATAAACAGAAACACAAGCATGCTACTTATAATACTACCTCTGCAGAGCAGTACATAAAAGTTCATGCACTACTGGCTCACCCCTCAAACTCTTAAAGCAAAACACTATATCAAACCTATTATCCATAGGTGATTACATCATGACACATGTTGATGTCCCTCCCAACAGGCTACATAAGTGAAAGGTCATGGTCAGCTGTCTGTGAGGTGCCCTGATATGGCATATGACACATGCACTCAAGTCTGTGAACAGTAGGTACTGTTATGACTACATCTCTGGACTGTATGAAGAGCAACATGACTGAGCTCTCAGAGTATGTGTCTCAGGCAAGGATGCCCTTGGCATTCAGCTTCTTATTACCTTCACCTGGGATGATGCAGTAATACAAAATGAAAATGATTAAATTCAATACTTGACTTAGAGTCTGGCATCATTTGAAGGGGATCCACTATCTGTCAGCTGTGTCTGACATCCTCAACACACCTTGATGCCTTGACATAGATGGTTGTCATCTGTCACCCATGGGATTTTGGCTACTGGCCAAGGCTCTCAGCATCATTGTAGAGCCCTTTTTAAGTGGTGTCCCAGGTACAAAATACCACTCTAAAAAGCCTATCTGCAAACAACCTCAAGGTTATGCTGTTACATGCTAGGAGTGTCAACACAAAACTACAAACACTGGAAACTGACCTCACCTTAGAGGATGGAGACATTTGTACAGTCACAGACACCTGGGTCAAGGTTGTGGAGACCAGCACAGCCATACCAGTGCACAACTCCTTACACACGTATAGATCTCAAACTAGTAGCACACAAAGCAATGGTGGGACTGTATAAATATTCATTAAGGATACATACACATCCAGATGGTTGCACAATATGATGCTCTGCAGACAATTAGGGTGGTTTGGACTGTTTTGTAGGCACCTATTCAAATAATCACCACCTACAGGAGCCCTACATGAATCAGGACACCCACTCTGTTTATTTGCATCTACTTGAGTCTATCATAGTACATCTTGACACCATGGCGTTGGGTGACTGTAACTAACCCCCAAATGGGTATATTAGTCATGCTCACAGTCACTTGCATAAAGGTATCTCGACTTCATTAACCACAATGCCCTAGACCAGCTGGCTGACACCCTCATAAGGGGAGCCTATATACTGGATGGTGTGCTTACCAATATGGGGGACCACTACAGCACCCCCCACTATGTGCTTCTCCCTGGAGAGCTTTGACAACTAATTGGTTTCATTCATTGTAAGTATCAGACCTGACACATGCCCCACCCTTGCAGAAAATAACATCATAAACATTAACAAAGCATATTATAACCTATTACAGCTTGGTATCAATACCTTCACTGCATCTTCCCCCTCAGAAGGAACTGGCATATATGCTGAGCTCTACACTTATGCCTTATACATAAAACTGCATTTCATTGCCTGATAGGTGCATATCAAGCTCCTCATGGAACAGCAACCATGCCTGGTGGACAGCTGCCATTAACAGGCTTTACAATAAGAGGGAGGCATTGCAACCTAACAGTAGGAGAGAGGGAACCCCCTGAACTAGCAACACTACCTCAGCATCATGAACAAGCAGATAAGAGGTGATGCAAAGTCCTCCAAAACAAAGTATAGGGCCAAATTAGCTTCCTCCACAAAGGACAATTACAAGTCATTTTACAGTTACATCTGTAACCTTAAAGGAAAGGGCCTGTTTAGTGCCACTCATCTGTCATGATGCCACATATACTGGTGCTGTCGACATATCTGACCCTTTGGCTTACAGGTTCTGTGAAACCTCACTCCTCTGTCCCCAACATGTGTACTGCATGTCATCCCAACCACCCCTCCTCTACCTTGTATGTCTGCAGAGCATGTCAAAATGGATCTCTCTAAGGACAGAAACACAGCATCTATGGGACCTGTTAATGACCCAGGCTGTGTCCTACATGGGCTCCAACATGGACTTGTAACAACCTTGAAAACTTTTTAAATTCATAATGTAACCGCCAACTTTGTCCCAGCTGAATGGAAAGCAGCCATTGTTTTCCCATTGCACAAAGGTGGTGCATCCACTAACCCCAGAAACTATATGCCTCATCATCTTCATTAGCCATATCTGCAAGGCCGTGAGATAGACCATCATGGACATTGTCGACAAGAATGTAGGTAATGTTCAATTTGTTTACCCTACTCAGTTTGGATCTGTCAAGGTGAGATCATGCCTGTTAATCCTAGTGGGCTTCTTTGAGAGAGTCACCAAGGACCTGGATGATGGGTAATCTGTGCACACAAACTACCTGCACTAAGAAAAGGCATTTAACACTGTCCCCCACTCAGGCATCATCCACAGCCTCACCCAACTAACCTTTAACACTTATATCATTAGAGGTGTTGTTAACTGGCTCACTGATAGAAGTCGTATAGTCAAGATAGGGGACTCAACCTCCAGTAGCAGGGTTGTAACCAGTGGTGTCCCAAAGGGTTCAGTCCTGTATCCTCTACTGTTTGGAATCCATTTCTCCAAAGTACAGGCACAATGTAAATGTCTATTGCTGACAATGTTTCATGATGTCAGCTAGCAGGAAGCAGTCATAGAATTTCCACATCATGGCAACTTCCTACATGAGTGTGTTACATGAACAGATGATTATGACACACACATGGCCATAAAGTCAATGCAAATATATGTATCCTCACAGCTTTCAGTAACAGTGGTTTTCCTACTAGATATCACAGTAATAGTGACATCTTACATACATATTCAGGGGTGAGAGACCTGGTGGCACATGTTAACAGCTACCTTAACTTGGATTTCCATGTCTACACAGTGGAGAGTAAAGCATTCTATCTTGCCCATGTAATACATGAGGGCATTTTCTCTGGTAAAAAAATTATAACCTCCATGTAGTCTTCCCTCATCTGGTCAATATTTGAGTGCAATGGCCCGTTTGTTATGGACCTGTCCAAACAGCTGTGTCAACTAGGGATATCACAAAGGGTGCTCACAAAGGGGATTCAAGTTGTCAACATCTGCATCATGGGGATTCCCTGAAATCACTGTCAGTGCACTGCAATGATGCTATGATACCATAGGCTGATTTAAAATACTGGCCAACATCCATGCACACCAACATGAACGCAGTTAGAACATTAACACTACCTATGTATGTATACAGCACACACACACATACCATGGTAGCTGGAGTGAGATTAAAACCCCTACCTATTTAGTTGTACACACTACAGATCACAGTACTTTTAGCATGTGCCATGCTTAAGTCTGACAATAACATGGCATGGCACCTGGTACTCTTATGGTAGATGACATCAGCAGGCCTTGTGGAGGACAAGTGTTTGGAGGCCTGCATCAAGTGCAAAAGCCAAAAAGTGCAGAACCATTGCAGTTTTGTCTTCACATTCGTTCTGTGGGGAGATGCACATACACAAACAGACCAAGTGGGATAGAAGGAGATTAGAACCCCTACCTATGTAGTTTTACACACTACAGAGCACTGCACTTATCACACATGCCACAGCTTGCCTCTGACATTGCAAATGACTGCAGGTGAATTTATCCTACAGAACATGAACAAGCCCTGTGTTAACATGTTTGGAGAGCTGCATAGTCACACAGCTTCCTACTGTCAACTGCAGGTAGTAGCCTAACAGTCAGAGAACTGTTTTGTAGCCTAGATATGTGCCAACAGTATATGTGTTAGGAATATATGTCTGTTTGCATTTGTATGGGCAGGCCTGTGGCAAAAGTACATTAATCCTGTGAATGTATGGGCACACAACATAACACATTACAGCAATTGCTCTGTTCTTGATGTGTGTTTGGTGAAATCAAGCAGACTCAGAGGGCTGTGGTGAATGTGGGTGTTGTTGCTAGTGTAGATACATATGACTTCACAATTTATGCATGTATTCATATACCATGCCATAGATTTCAAGGGTTCCACATGGTCTTTTAGACTCATCACTACCTTGCTGTTTGCAAGTACTCAGGTATGACTCATGGTTAAGTGCATTTCACAGTACATTGTGTTCTGCTGTCAAATGTGTTCTCATTTACACATGATAGGTGAAGACTGCCATGACTGTGAACTTCAGATATCCTAATCGTCCTAAGATTGCAGCACATGCTACTCTATGCAGTTGCAAGTTTCTGTAAGTGCATTATGTAATGTTGAGCCTTTCCTTGTGGTCCTTCATACAACTGTATAAGTGTCATAGTGCAGCTTTACTATCCTTGATCTGTGTATGTAGGGCAGTGCAGACATACACACTACATATATATATATATATATATATATATATATATATATATATATATGTAAAATCTGTTTATAAATCTACAAATACTTAAGAAATATATATTTCTGTAAAAAATGTGCACAATTTGCATGAGGGGCAAAAGAGTTGCACTGTGCTTACCTAAGTGTGTGAGCATGCTCAGTGGTATTTTGGCTTGTTTGCAGGTTGCTTAGAAACTCACAAGTTGGAGGCGCACTGCTCACACCTGGGAGTTACTGTTGCATAAACTGACTCCATCCTATACCTAGCTGTACTGCAGGCCAAGATTCTGAGGTGATTTTGAAAACTCCAAGCTGGATCTACCTATATACCCAGTTCCTCTAATGAATCTACTGTTTCATTCACTGTGTCCTGTAGGTAATATTCACCTTTCTATTTCTGTCTTCCAAGTGTCATATGTTTACTTTCTGATGTATCTGACAGCATCTGATGCCCCTGTGGCCAAGTTATTGTGCAGACAAACCCAATCTGTAACACATTTAAACAGTATACCCAATTTCAAGCCATCTGCATACAGACTGTAGAACTGTGATGACAAAGATAGGTGTACAGAGATATGTAAGCAAATTTGGTGCTAGTACAGCTCCCCATGGGGCACCCTGACTGTAACCACAGATATCAATTGACCAAGTGCTGTATGATACTTGCCATATCCTATATGTAAGCCATGCAGCTATCCATCCTATCAAGAGTGCATCAGTACCTGGTTGTTCTGATTTATTGCTCAGTGTGCTGCATATGGCTCTGTCAATTCCATAAGACTCACACCACATCACAATTTTTCATTCACAACTGTTATTATATTGTTATACTACATCATATTCCAGGAGCTACTAGATGTATGTTCTACATACACATGCTGATATAGGGTTTTAAGACCCAGCCTTTACAATTCTGACAATAACTTATCCAATAGTACCAAAGGAGTGTTTAAATAGGTCCTAGAAAGTTGGCACAGATGCAGTTATTTTTAATATGTGAAATACAGTCATACTAGTATAGCAAACACAGAGACAGTCTGTAAAAGTCTATATGTACTGGTACTTCACATGCAACATAATGGGATATATCAGGATTAGAAACCTGGACACCATCACACTACTTACCTGCCTTAGTCCTTTGAGCCGTAGAAGCTGCTACATAAGCAAGGAATAATTCACCACACTATCTCCTGCATAAATGTTTACTGTGCTATTCCCAGTTAAGTTACACATAAAATGTTTGTTCAGATAGTACATTGCAGTACTGATGCTGTGTGGCATGCTAACTGTGTGAGAGGTCATACAGCATACCATTAGAGTTATGGCAGTAACAGGGAGACAGTGCTGCTTTGGGTGTGAGGAGGTAATACACATGTTCCTCTAGGACACACAGTCTGACTATCATTTAACCGCCCTGTCCAACATGTCCTTTGAATGATGTACCAGTAATCTGTTGCAGTAAGACTGCATGAATATTCCATGCTTGAGGTCTGCTGCATATAAATGGTGACGTGTTAATGGAATGGGTGTCAGCAGTCCCATGCGGATGTAGTATCTGTCCAAATAGGCCAGTATAGGTGCCTGCATATTGTACCCGGTCCATAGCTACAAGGAGCTAACATAACAATCCACTATAATACTGTGTAGGTTACTGACTTACCTTGCAAGTGCAGCAGTTGACAGGACTGTATTTCAGGGCTAACTCTGTGTGATGCAAGCAGTACACATCCAATACATGGATGGGTAAAGGATGTAGGCGCTAGCTGGCGTCACTGTTAAAATCTGTATGTGAATAGGAGTAAGTTGCTAGTCTCTAGGTCCCCAGGTTGTCAGTGAATGTGCTATGCGTTGTCTTTTAGCCAAATCCGGGGCATACTGGGCATGTCTACATCTTCCTACAGGGACATCAGAAGAGGGTTCCTCCTCTAAGCCCTCCTGTGATTGTGGCTGTGGTGACCTAGGCACTGGTGGGGGGCTGTGCATCCCTATCCTTTGCTGATCCTGCTGCAGCTGTTTCCACAGGATCAGATTGTGTACAATAGCACATACTGTGAATATATGTGCATATGTGGCTGAGGTACACTGCAAGGCTCCACTAGATATATTGAGGCACCAGAAATGTGTCTTCAGAAGCCCAAACACATGGTCTATGGTGTTCCTAGTTTGTGTGTGTGCCTCATTATGACATTCTTTGGTGGGTGTGTGTGCTTTTCTGATGGGTGTCATCATCCACGGTTCCAGAGCATAGCAGGCATCCCTCAGTACATGGCTGTGTGGGATATCCCCCCTAGCAAACATTTGGTACAGCTGTGATGTGTGCCATATATGGGAGTCGTGATAACTGCCAGGGTTGCCAGCACACACACTCATGATAATCCCCTGGGCATTATACAAGTCTTGGCAGTTGATGGAGTGGTGTCCCTTGCAGTTTACATAGATTCTACTTTGCTCACTGGGTGGTGCCTTGATGTGTACATGAGTGCAATCTATTGCACACAGTACTTCAGGGTATTGTGCTACATGGTAGAATTGTTGCATATTGCTGGCCCTCACCTCAAGGTCAAGGAGGAAAGATATGTTCTCACTGGCATATGGGAGCATAGCATCCAGAAATTGGTGGAGTATCCTGGGTGCAGATGCCTGTGACACCCCCATCATGTCCCCAGTTAGTCTTTGAAATGTACCTGTAGCTAGTAAATCCTAAGGGCTACACATACCTTTGATTCTACTGGGATGGTTCCCCTCTGTTGGCTCTGCCTCTGAGTTGAGGGCGGCAGAGCTCAGTGAGCTCTTGTAATATGTCTCTGCCCACCCTGTAGCACTGTACAATCTCCAGCTCATGTAGCTCTTGGTAGGTTACGCTGGGCCTAAACACTCTTCTCCTCCTTGGCCTACACCTAGTGTTATCAGCACCAGCAGCATTACCTTTAGCCTCCAGCACATACAGATGTAGAATAGCTGCTGCAGCCTCTAGCATTATGTCAGTTTAAAATTCCCAAGTGTGTACTCCAGTGGATCAGAGTATTGAGGGAAACCAGAATGTAGGGTGTTTGCATACTTCATACAGTTGCGGTCTAGATCCACCACATGGGATTGGCTAATTCGGATGCATGTCCGCTGCTTAGAATATCATTAAGTTGATTTAAAGGCTCTACTGATTTGCGCAGCATGGTGCTGAGTGCTGTGTAGCTTAGATACAAAAGTAAATATTCTTAATTGAAGATATCTGGTTATAATTGATAGCGTCCTATGTCATCACTGTGTGTGTGGGGATCGGTTCACATGAGCATGCTAGGGTAAGCTAAGCTATGCAGCCTGCCATGCAAACACATGCACTGAGCACAAAATCTCCTAAAAGTACACCCCCCCCCCGATGTCATCCACATCCACTGGGAATATCAACACTATGTAGGAGCCTACATGAAAGGGATCTATGGACACGGTTGCTCCTTTTGTTGATTCAACAACTTCAACTCATTTGCATACATATTCATGCTGACAGCCTGGATACTACATGGAACATGCCCATGTGAGCTGGGCAACAGCACAAATGTACCATTATACATACCCAGTGTTAGGCCCTACAGTACATTTCTGAGAAATACATTTATTAATAATTTGATTTTATCAAAATTTCTTTTGTTGTTTTAAGCATGTTTGCACATTGTGGCACAAAGCTCAAGCAAGTGGAGATTGGTAAAAAAAAAATAATAATTATACATTTTCTCTTGCATTTTTACAGATCACAATGTATTTTTCACCATTACTGTATGTGATGTAATCTTTTCAGAGAAATTATGTCCACACTTGTGGACTTGTACATCTCCTTCTTTCCATGTAGACTCCTGTGCACAAAATATTTCCATGTACGGGTTCCTATTATGAGATCAAAGACACATTCTGTCGAATGCATCTTGATCGACCATAAAAGAACAAAAAGGCAAACTAGCGAGGCGGCTTTTAAGCAAATTCTTTCCCTGAGAAAGAATTAGCTTGGCCGCTTCCATTACTTTGCCATTTTTGGCACTGTAGTGCGATCTCAGAGTTGGTATATTTAAGTAGGGGGGTGTGGGGTTCACAGCCCCCCACATCAGGGGGGTGAATCCCCCCACTTTATGTACTGTTTGAAAGGTTTTTTTTTTGTTTGTTTGTTTTTTTGGAACAGCGATTTTTTTTTTCCCTTGGTAAAAATCACTGTTCTGGGGATTCAACATTGTAAGCTTTCACTTACATGGGGTCGATTAATCATCATTCGCTTATTTAAACATTTGATGATGTAATCTAGACCACCATGTACACTAGGAACACAGACACTGAGTCTATACAGATGCTTTTGGGTTGTTGAATCACTTCTCCTGGCTAACTTGCATTAAATGTTTTAAAACATGGTCACTGTTCCATGAAGCTACTTTCACAAGACAACCCTTACATAGTCGGAATTACACAAGATAGTAATTTCTCTCTAATACATCCTCCATTTAAAACTACAATCAGCGAGAGTGTCTTCTCTAGACCAGGCCTGCTACCTGAGACCATCTGCATGCCGACATAAAAAATCTAGAAACCATTAAAAGCTTCAAAGTTGCACTTAAAGAGCATCTCATTACTGAATCTACCGGTAACTACTATCATGACAATGGTGAATTAACTTACCATCCATGTCATGAATAATAGACTACATTTAAGAAATCTTATATACATTTAATATATATAGATCTTTATGTATTATATGTATGATTGTACTGTATTTTATGCATTTTAACTTGCATTTTATATATATATATATATATATATATATATATATATATATTTATATATATATATATATATATATATATATATATATATATATATATATATATATATATATATATACATATATATAAATATATCTACTTCATAACATTGACTTATCATCTAGTTGACTTTCATAACAGCGACACCACATTGTCGAATGTTTAAAATAATGAACTCCCAGAACATTGTATTTTTCCTCTGGGAAAGTAAACTCTTGGCCATCGACAATGAAATTAGTAATGTAAGCAAATTTAACCCATTGAAGTGGGGGACTTCACCCCCACACACCCCCATGTGGGGTGCTGCTCCCCACAATCCCCCCTAACTAAATGTACCAACTCTGAGATCACACTACAGTGGAGAAAATGTAAAGTTCTCCATGGTGGCCAAGTAGTTACTTTCCCAGAGAGAAAATATTATGTTCCTGGAGTTTGTTATTTTAAACATTCAACAATGTAGTCTTGTTGTTATGAAAGTGATGAAATAGTAAAGTTGACATTATGAAGGGGATCCATATCTATCTATCTATCTATCTATCTATCTATCTATCTATCTATCTATCTATCTATCTATACATATCTATCTATCAATGCACTCTGATTTAATCTTTTAATCTTACAATATCTACACTGAATCTTATCATTATGTTCCAAATTTTGCTTTTTGCTTACTCCCTATACAACATTTTTGATGATAAAGATAATTTATTTTCTGCTCAGGTTGTGGCAGAATAGGGTCAATATATGGGTCTACTTATCCTGTGAATACATAGTATATAGATAAATGCATTTACATTCATTTTCCCACTTTATTTGTTGAGGTCTTAGCTGTTTGTAAATGTGTGTGTGTGTGTGTGTATGTGTGTGTGTGTGTGTGTGTGTGTGTGTGTGTGTGTGTGTGTGTGTGTGTGTGCGTGTGTGTGTGTGTGTGTGTGTGTGTGTGTGTGTGTATATATATATATATATATATATATATATATATATATATATATGGGAAGTCAAGACCATTCGGCCATAAGAGCAGCAAAAGAGTGTATATGGAGATTCAGAAAATACATACTTAAGTGAAAACAAGAAGCAATGCTAGTAATTTTGTATGGCTGTGAAAAGTTAAATCAATATATTTATATGAACGAAGCACAGGTAGAAGATGACAGTAAACCAGTTAAGAGTTAATTCAAGAAGTCATTGTCATAAAAAAGCACATTCTGAAATATGACTTGGGAATGAGTTGTTACCTTGGAATGACATTTACATCACAGATATCCTGAGAAGGTTATATTAGCAGGATTAATAAGACGATCTGCTTCCTGATGTACTTGAAATTAACTGGATTACACCTTAATAACCTACCCAAGAGCAAAGAAATGTAAATTGTTTCATTAATGTAATATGAAAAACACAGAAATGCAAATGTTTAAAAAAAATGTCAAGGCCATCTTGCCAAGTGTAGCAAATTCTTGTGAAGAAAGGGATACAGATTTACTTTTCTTCAAACAAGAGATTAGTTGTATCAAAGGCTTATTTCTTAAATTAGTTAAAATAGTAGCACCAGATCTATTAGTACACACCATGTAAAGGCAATAATCGCATCTGAGCATAATTAACAGTTTGTGCGATGTGCTATTTAGGACAGCAGCACATCCCTTATGGAAAAGGCAAACTCTATAGATGCAATATGATTAGTGCCTTGAAAATAGCTTTTTCCATTAGAAAATTAACTTTACTTAATAAATGCATTTACACATATGTCCTTGTGGCACAGTGATGCAAACCCAGGAAAGAGACAGTTAAAAAAGTAACAAAAGCACTTCTGAAAAAATTACAAATATTATATTATTTTAATGACACTAAAAACATGCTTGTGGACTAGCACAGCACCAGCACATTATGTTCATGCTTCTTTTCAACAAGCTGTAAGTTCGTTTCTGCACACACAGTTTTAATGTTGCACATTTTAAGAAATGTATTTTTAAGCACTGATTCTACACATATTAAATGGATGACAGTGTTTTTTCATATGCTTATAGCCACAGCTGCTACCCCCACTAGGGGTAGCAACAAACATCCTTGACCTGGTCATTACTAACATGGCGGAGTGTTGCTCTTTACCAAAAGTCATCTCCTCCATGGTTAGAGCCGACCACAAACTAATCACCTTGGAAATCCACATCCCTCCCACCCCCCCCCACCCCCTGCATAGGTAACCACCATGAAAAACTTCTCCAATATTAACTTTGGGCTCCTAAAAACAGAGGTGGCTATCTTCACAGCAACTGGAGAACAGCTGCATGACCACCAAATCATACACTAATGCCCTGTATGAACACGTACACAAATGCATGGATCTCACCATACCCAATAGAACCAAGACGCTCTCTTCCAAAAAAAGGAAGCCAATCTGGTGGTCCCCTGCCATAAACAAACTCTACACCAAAAGGAGTAAACAGATGTGAAATAAGGCAAAGTCCCAAAACTGTAAAAACTCCCTTATCAGCCTCAACAAAAAGTTGAGATCCCTCATCAAATCCGCTAAAGTTAGCTATGAAAACAGTATTGTAACAGATAGTAAAGACAACCACAAGGCCTTCTATAGTTATGTAAAGAATCTCCATAGCAATACCCAGATTTGCTCAGAGCTGTTGCACAATGGCACCTCCTATATTGAACCAACAGATATTGCCAATATTAATACCACAAAATAAATAAAGAAGAAGAAATACCACATGCAACGAACAAGCCAAAAAATAAACCTGAAGATTTATTGCTTAGCGCCTCAGCTATTAAGGCTTCAAAGACTAAAAAAAACATAACATACATCTCAATAATATACAAATAAAATTAACAAGTCACACCCACTGCTAATTAAATTAAATTACATATTTCCAATCATAGTCTTTATTTAACCCTAATGGTTCCAGTGTGTTAAATTTTAAAATATATGAGGTCTCCTTTCTACGAAGTTTACTATTTAAGCTAACAAGTTCACCCAGACATACCTCAACTTTCTCCAGAACACAACCTCAGATATAATCAGGGTTAGAACTGCGAAATTCAAGAAAATGACTACCTAAAGGGCTGTCTATTTTAGCATTTTTTACGTCTCTTAGGTGCTCTTGAAAACACACTTTGAAACTTCTACTAGTTTCACCAATATAATATTTGTTGCAACTACACATCAAAGCATATATAACCCCACAAGTACTGCAACTAAAATTGCACCTCACAGAAAAATAATGTCCATTAATATATTTAAAGCAATTAACCACATTTTTACATTCAGAGTATTTATTACAGGGTATAGTGCCTTTAGGTATTGACATTTCTGTACTAAGTCCCACAGTGGGGAGTTCAAACTGATTGTGTATTACTATGTCCCTTAAAATTTCTAGCTGTCTTGGAAGAAATCTGCAGTCTTTTAGGCAGCAGTAAACTCAATTCCTTGTCCCTGAGTAACATGGGCCAAAACGGACGAGCAATATTCACAACATTGTCACTAATAACATTAAAAGTAGTGACAAAGTAAATATCGTTAGAGTTCACTTTGTTATTGCCTGTATAAGGACTAAAAGTATTGGCCTGGCCCACAAAAGGTAATATTACTATCATTATGAACATTACCAATACTTTGGGCCCCACAATTGATTTGAACATTAGGCCATCTGAGTTCCATTACCCTAACTTTTGCTTCCACAACTAATCTGATATCATAACCCCTACCTAAAAGCATTTGTTCAGATTCCAAAATTTCCTGATTAAAGACTTCATCCATATTGCAAAGTCTATGTATCCTTAAAAATTCAGTATAGGGTAAAACTTTCATTAAATGATCTGGATGACAACTATTTCCATATAGGAATTGATTTCTCTGTTCAAATTTACTGTATAACCCTGTATTCAGCTGTCTGAGTTTGATGTTCAAACAATTAACCTCCATACCCAACTGGACACCATCAAATTGTAGGTCTATATTGTCAACCTGTAAATCTTCCACAGACTGAGAGGCCACATCCATAGGGCCTTCACACAAAAAAATAAGATCATCTATAAACCTTAAGTATAATAAAACCTGAGACCTATAGAAATTATGGCGGTATATATTATCAAACTCAAACTTGCCCTTAACCAGGTTGGTATACATGGGGGCGAAGGCCACCCCCATTGCAGTCCCCTGCAACTGGTGAAAATTTTCCCTATTAAAAACAAAAAAAATATTCTTTAAACAAAATACAACCAAGTCAATCAAAAAATAAGACATAGAGGAATCACCTAAAAAGTGAAACAGGGCCTGAATACCAACTTCATGTCTAATGTTAGTATATAAACTTTTTACGTCCATACACACCCAATACATAGAATTATTCCATCTAAAGCCTTGTATTTTAGTCAGGAAATCTTGGCTGTCTCTTACATATAAAGGTAATCCTAAAACATATATTTTTAGAAATTCATGTAGAAAAGTACTAATAGGTTTTAAAAAGTACTTTTCAGCAGAAACAATAGGCCTCCCAGTTAAATTATTTAGGCCCTTATGAGTCTTAGGTAGACAGTAGAAAACAGCAAGACTGCTGTTTTCCACACCAATTTTTTTTTGTAACATCATTAGGGGAGAAATAACCCAAGCGTTGACCCATATCAAGCAATAACAGATACTCATCAATGGCTTTAAAGTAACAATCAGTATCACATTTTTCATAAACATTTCTGTCATTTAAATGCATGTAACACATCTTCAAATATTGCACAAAATTCAAAATCACTATTTCATTGCCTTTATCAGATGGCTTTACAACAAAATTTCTATCATTACAAAATTTATGAAGTTCAGTTCATTGTTGCTTACCTAAATTAAAACAAACATTAGATTTATTACACATTAACATACTATAATGCTTTTCTACCTCAAAAAGTATAGTAGAAATGTAACTGTATGCATGTGTTTGTATATGGGGGAATAAAGCAGCTTTTAAGCTTAATTGCACTGGTATCAAAAATGGTATATGCATTAGCAGTACAATCATTAGCAGCACAATCAACAGAACTATCTAAAACAGACATACATGAGTAAAAAGAATCCTCAGAAAAAGTATCAAAACATTCATAATTAACACCATTACCATCCTTATTATTAAAAAATTGTATCAAGTGCAACTTTCTACCTAATAAAAAAATCTCACTTTTCAAAATATGCAATCTAGGTAAAGCAGTGGGTATGAATTTTAAACCTAAATATAAAACTGACCTAAAAACATTGGAAACTACACCATTAGACAAATTCAATAATAAAGCATTGTTTACGTATCAATTCCATCTCTTTTTCTTATTAAATTGTCCTTTGTAGTTACGGCCAGCATTTCTACATTGTCTCCAGTCGCCATGATTCCGTTTGCCATGAAAGTTGGTGGCGGGCTTGTTGTTAACCTGCTGGTTGTCACTCCAAAACCTGTGATTAAAGTCCAAAGCATTACCAGCCTCCAGTAAGGCTGGAAAGCTTTCCTGTTCACCAGTTGTATTTAAATTTTGCTTGGCCCCCTCAGAAAGAGCAAAGGAAACAGTAGAAGAAGCAGAACTATGATTTAAACTACTGTTATTCCTTTTATTAGAAGAGGAGCGCCCATTGTTATGCTTATGATATTGCCACTATACTGGCTGACAGATTCAGTGCCAACTTTACCCCTCTCCCCCCAAAGGACCAAATCACAATACCAAGTAGATTGCCAGGCACCCAGTATTACTGCTGCACAGGTTAAAACAGCACTGTCCAAGACCAAGAGTACAGCTTCTATGGGACCTGACAATATCCCTGGCTGTGTTCTACATGAACATCACAGCCTCACCTCAAGCTTTGTCCCTACTGAATGGTACACTGCTATTGTCATCCCTCTCCACAAATAAGGAGTGACTACAGACCCTGGGAACTATCACCCTATTAGCTTGACAAGTCTGATATGCAAAGCTATGGAACGCATCACCATGGAACTAATAAACAAGGATATAGGCAATCTCCAAACTCTGGATCCCACACAGTTTGGTTTTGTGAAGGATAGATCATGCCTGCTCAACCTGGTCAACTTCTCCGAGTCAGTCACCAGAGCTGTGGATGAAGGCAAGGTGGTTCATACAGCCTATCTTGATCTGGCCAAGGCCTTTGATAGCATTCCCCACTCAAGAATCATAGAAAAACTCGCTAAGCTAGGCATCAACCCCTATATCACTAGGTGGGTTGCAAACTGGCTCACAGATAGAACCCACAGTGTGAAAGTAGCTGACTCCAAGTCAGACTGATGATCACTCATGAGAGGAGTCCCACAGGGTTTGGTCCTGGGTTCTCTCTTGTTTAGTTTCTACTTCTCTGAAGTCCAGGCCAACATGAATGGACTCCGGCTGACAAAGTTTGCAGATGATTGCAAATTGGGAGCTATTATTAACTCCCCAAGTGATGCTGACATCCTACAGAAAGGCATCAATGAGACCAACAACTGGTGTCAAAACCATGGTGTTAAGCTCAATGCCAAAAATGTGTCCTCATCCCCTTTGGAAAAACCTGGTTCCCATGAATTACCACATCAATGGTAGTCCACTGAACACAGAAGGCATCATAAGAGATCTGGGAACACAGGTCAACAGCAAACCTCTCTTTTGACCACCACATTGCCACTGTGATCAGAAAGTCCTTCCATGTGGCACATCTCATTACTATGGGTTTTGCATCAAGAAAGAAAGAAGTCATTGTCTCCCTCTACTCTTCCCTCATTAGGCCAATCATTGAGTACAATGCCCCATTTGGCATGTACCTCACTAGACACTTGCAACAACTGGAGAGGCCGCAAAAGTACCTCACAAAGAGGATCCTAGGCCTTAAACACTTGCCCTATATGGACAGACTCAAAAAACTCCAGCTATTCTCTGTCTCATATCACCTACTTAGAGGTGATCTCTGCTTGACTTATAAAGCCATGTCTGACCCAGCTCTTTTAGAAATGCTACATCTAAAGAAATCCCAATCCCTCCACACTGTATGTTCCAGAGACCTCAACCTCATTACCACAATCAACAGAACATGCTGAAGGGACAGGTTCATAACCCAGAGACTGCTCATGATATGGAATAGGCTTCCCATACATGTCAAGTGGAGAGCCTCACTGGGCCTCTTCAAGAGAAATCTTGATGAGTGGATGGGAAATAGAAAATTCACCCCGGGGATCACTCCAGTGGTTCTACTTAACAGAGGCTTTGGGAACTAAGGTCGGGTGGCACGATGCCAGAGTAATCCTATGGGCTAGTTTTGTAAAACGCTTCAGGGTCATTAGCCTAGTACACACCTATGAACCTATGAACCTATAATAGCTTTATATGTTCTGCACAAATCTATAGCTTTAAATAAAGTCAAGTGTGTTCTTCTTAATAAGAACAATCACAGACACAGATCTATTTTTCTTTTATTGTATTATCACATGCTGAAGACTCAAACGTTTTTCATGGAAAACAGACATTAGTGATTGTGTTTTGTTATTTTGATAAAGTTATTGCTTGTTGAATTTTTTTGTCATATGAGTCTGTCTTGTTTCATTATTTCTTAGACCACAAATTACTCTGTTTCATAAACAGTGAATCGTATATCTCAACAACTTCCCAATATTTAGGTCTGTTCTTCAGCTCAAAAACATAAGTATCTACATTTAGGTATATATAGGTATACTGTACCAGTTTTTATTATTACTCTTGATTAAAATAAGTAGTGCCTCACCATTATGATTTTCATATTGAAAGAATGCGATCTAACATTCATTTAGCAATCACATAAACCTAATCAATTATCCAACAGATATGGAGGATGACAGGAGAAATAACAAAAAATAGAAAGAAATATAAAATAGTATATAGAACTATGTTACCTCTGAGGAGGCTTGGACTTTGGGCTAGCAATATGATCCTGTCAAACCTGTACCTGCTACGGAAACAACGAGTACTGAAGGGCGCTCATTGCCTTATGTGCTGTATGCAAGGGAGGGAATCCAGGATATAAAACTAGAAAGTAAAGATTATTCTAAAATGCTTCAATAAATAAATAACTATGGCAATAAATGCATACATAAAACACTGAATGAGTGAATAAATAAATGATAAATACATATTTAAAACAGGACAACTAATGCTAACAAAAACAACAATGATGTAAATCCCAGAGTCAGATATTATAGATATTTATTGCATAAATAATTATTTCCTGATTTGACCCTTGTGGTTGCATGGTACTGTATTTAAAAGTAGGCTATATTTATATTGAAATCCAGCAAGGTACTTAACTATAGAATTTATATGTATCACTACATATCCCAGTCTTCTATTGCATTGCATTAGCATAATTATATATTGTGTTATGGAAGATAAAAACTCAAGACATTTTTGTTACTCTTAACTCCTCACTGACCCCCATAATGGGATCCTTAGTCATTACAGTACCCTGCCATGACACTACCCTTGCTTACTGCTTTGTGAGTATAACTTCTTCCTTTGTGGTTTCTGTGATTCTTAATGAAGCAAAACTTGTTTTTGCTATTTTAAAAGGTCAAAGGGCAAGTTGCTTGAGCATGCCACTTAATACCCCCTAATTCAGGAGTTTGCTGTGCTCCTGTGTTGGTTGTTTATCAAACACCCTTCTATCCTCTATTACATGGATACCCTACAACACTTCTTTAAGTCCCCTTCTCTTTGCTGCTGAACTACTACATTTGCACAAATTCTGGCCTAAAGAGGGCATTGTTTGAGCAGTATTCCTTTCATGCTCTACAACCACAACAGGAATACAGTCCAGTGACAACTTCTTCATAACAACCATCTCACTGCTGAAATCCACAAATAGCACAAGTTCTAAGCCTGGGATGACAGTGTGACAGAATGACCTAATGACCCTAAAGCTGGAAAACAAGAACAAGTCTCAAAAGAAAACTCTGTCTATTTATCTTCTCCTCCAGTGAGCCTTTATGTTTAACCTTATCAGGCCAGTTGTCAAAGGTCAATACTTATTTATGAGGCTCTGTATCTTATAACCTGTTGAAACATTGTTCATTATGTTGATTTTAGCTCTGTCACTAGTATATGCTGCCACACTGCCTGTAGCTATGAAGATTCTATTCTATTTATCAGTTACACCTCCACCTGTACATGGCAAATCATGTAGGTTTGTAACAAAATGTCAGTACCATCATTGCATTAGTTATTGTCTGATCAATATCCTAAAACATCAAGGTTAGAAGGATGTGTCATACTTCGAAGGACCCAGAAATTACGTAAAATGTATACATGCTATATACTTTTTAGATTGTCTTGACTGGTCTTCACCTAAAACAGTACATGAAATGCAGCCAAGCTAATTCCACATTAAGCTGTTAGTTAAGGAAAAACAATGCCTAGTATAACTTAATAGAATGGATTTGTTTTCAGTGACTTATTCAGCATTGATACAGAATGTCACTTACATGGTACAAATCGGTATGGTTCTTTTACACCTATACATTCTTTGATGGTATATATATATATATATATATATATATATATATATATATATATATATATATATATATATGTATACACACACATATATATATATATATATATATATATATATATATATATATATATATATATATAGATATACTTCTAAATTTTGAAGTGTTAAAATGTCGACTGACTTACAGTTACAGTTCAGACCATAAGCTCGAAGTTTTAAACTTCAAAATTTAACTAAAAAATAAAAACAAAATAATATTTTTTTTGAAAAAGCCACTCTGCACCCCCCACCCCCTGCTAATTAAATATACCAACTCCAAGATTGTACTACAAGGAGGAAAGCAATAAATATACCATTCAGCACTGTATGGTGATCACCATTTAAATGGTTTGAAGTTTCAAAACTTTGATCTTATGGTCTCAACCATAAGAAAGTCGACATTTTGAAACTTGAAAATTTAAAAGTAGACCTATATATATATATATATATATATATGGATCTACTTTAAATCATTGAGTTAACATAACGTCAACTCTCATAACAGTGAGACAACATCAGAGAAAGTTTAAAAGAAAGAACTCCCGGAATGGTGAATTTCACCTCCAGGAAACTAACCACTGATGAAAACAAAATCTGAAGCAAATTAAGCCCTCTAAAATGGGGGGTCCCCTTCCACTGCCCATGTGGGGGCTGTACCCCCACACCCCCTCTTACTAAATATACTAACTCTGAGATTGCAATAGTGGAGAAAAGGGCAAAGTTCACCATGGTGGCCAAGTGGTTAGTTTCTCAGAGGTGAAATTCACCATTCTGGGAGTTCATTCTTATAAACTTTTGCTGACTTCATCTCACTGTTATGTGAGTTGATGTTATGTTTACTCAATGATTTAAAGAGAATCCATGGGTACATGTACATGACATTTGATCTACAAAAAAGTGTCACAATTGACTGAAAGACATTTCATTGAAAACACAAATGACTTAATCACATTGAATAGAGAAGTGTATAAGGCTATAGAAAATCACTGCTGGTGTTTTTTTGAATCATATTGATTATAATACAAGTTAGTGCTGATCAGTAGTTGTACGTTGCTAATGCCCACTTTTTTGTTGTTTCTCTTTCTCTAGAACTTTGTGTTTGATTACTAGCAGTTATTCACTGTGTGAGGAACTTTCTCTTTTGTCCACAGTTGAACAACTGTGGAGTTAGTATATTTAAAGAAGGGGATATAAGTTTAAATTTTAGAGAAGTATTAGCTGAATATGATTTAAATAAATTGAGATTCGACTAAGTGTATTTTAGATTAAATGGGGATTAGATGAGATTTTTTAGATATTTTGTTATTATATCAAAAGTGTCTTAGATAAAAGTATATACGTGTATGTGTGTGTGTGTGTGTGTGTGTGTGTGTGTGTGTGTGTGTGTGTGTGTGTGTGTGTGTGTGTGCATATATATCTATCTATCTATCTATATATATATATATATATATATATATATATAAAACCCCGTTCCTATATACATATATATATATATATATATATATATATATATATATATATATATATATATATAAAGAGAGAGAGATGTGCTCTGTGCTTTGTTATTATTTACCTACTAACATTTAATGCAATGTAACAAATTACTACTGCAGGTAGTATATAGTAAGCAAGTGCTAAACATTTCTTTTGCTCAAATACTGATTTTTATAGAAACATACATTAAGCTAGTGGTAAAAATAAGCAAATAAATAAATGGATGACTAGATCTATATTTGGAATAATATATACTTATTCACCCAAACAAATGATTTTGCTGCATAAAAAATTTGAAAAATAAATGTTAACACTGGCAAGGTAAACAAATGTACTTTTCACATAAAAACACTCTTTACTCTTGTGTGGTTTGTACTCTTAACTCATATTTGATAAGGATTTACTGGATCTGTTGATAACATTTAACAATATTCAGCAGATAAAATAATAACATCATTATTTCTGTGTGAAAACATAATTTATGCAAGCATTGGAAAAATAAAAAAGAGATTATATTGTTTTATCCCACTACAAGTCTGCACAGTACACTGATCTAATTACTTACTGAATGTAGCTCTGTTACTCCTTCAGGTATGATCAAAGCAAAGCCTCTCATTACAATTCTATTTCCCACAAACTAATAGCAAGGTAGTGAGAGAAAGCATAAATAAGAGGACATGATTCCTAAATGTAATGCTGCTGACCAGACTGAGTGCTCCTCCTGATCTCTCTATAGGTCATGAACAGAGGACATGAATGCATCTGATGCATCTGAACATGATTTTTAAAAATAATTTTGTTGGGCCTATTCCCTTTCCCCCCTACATCTTTAAACCCTGTCCCTATCTCCCTGTTGTTATTTCTTTCTGGCTCCTAGAATCAGAAGGAACCAAGATGATAAGATGAGATCTGGGGTCCACAGTATTTTGACCATCATTCTGCAGGAATTTTTTTCCAGACGTTTCCAACAATCCTAACCATGTTGGCTGGCAGAGATGGAAAAATGCCCAACCATGCTGAGCTGCTTCTGAGTGTCTTCTTCCATGCCTACTCATCTATCAGCTGGAAAACATGCACTGTTTTCTCTCATCTTGCAGTCCTTATTCCCGCTGCATCACAGCATAGTACTGGAGTTTCTGCAGGTGGTATTCTTGTGGTGGGATTTCAGCTTCCCTCTCTCCCTCCTTGGTGGGTGTGATGACCTCAGCTTCTCTTTCTCACCTCTCCTTACCAGTTCCCTGAAAGCCCAAATTACTAGATAAATGTGGGTAATCTGATTCATACTCAGACATAGAATTGTATAATGAAACTGGCTATATCATACAATATCTAAGAAAACAGTTCTTACTAAACAGAAATAATGCTTTAAACCTAATACTAACAGATATCAGAGATGTTTCTGAAGTTAAAAGCACACTGACAAATAATTTACCATCTGTAGACCACATTGCTGCTATACTTTAAGTCTACATAAGAAGTCCATCTGGAGTTTTTTTTTTTTTTTCATTTTATTTAGACTTCATCACTGCTGAGGTTGATTTTAGGAGATGGAGAGCTATATAATTGCCAGGCTCACTGCAATGTTATAAACTATGATAAAACGTTTAAAAAGTTTAAAAATGTTGATTATAAAAAGGAAGTGCTAACTTTGAGATTGTCAGTATTATTTAACAGCAGTCATAAGGAACAGAAATAATTCTAAAAACATAATGTAGGTTAAAAGGACAGAGACCCACTGAATTATATATATTTAACACATTTTAGGCATCACCTCAGTCATTTTGCTCACTAAAAATGCCTCATTCCAGAAGCAAGGAGTAGAATATACTGTGATCAGAGACTTAGATATTCATTTCCATTACAGTTGCCTGCCAGTAATTTGCAAACTCATCACACTTAGGTTAACACAGGTATTAAAATGGATGCATTGGTTGGATGGATGGATGGATGGATGGATGGATGGATGGAGGGATGGATGATTAAATGGATGGATAACTATAATTTTAACATTCTGAACATCCCTTAATTTTTACATCCATTACTCTTCCTGGTATACAGACAAACACAATATTTTTTGTCTGTGCATGTGATTATGTTTGCATGAGGTTGCATTCATTTGAAAGTGTTGTATGTTTAAGTGTGTGTTTTATTCAACAAGCATAAAAGAGAAACTAAGCAGATATTAAACAGGACATTTTCTAAACTGTACCAAGATAACAGCAAAACATTCAAATAGACATAGCCTATAGAGACTGCTATTATGGCAGATCTCTTTTTAGCAGAGAAAATAATATAATCTCCAAAGTACTGTGGATGCCAGGGCCTTGCAATAATCTAGATAAATCACTGTGTAAGTCATGTACGTGGTTTGTGTGTCTAGCATGTCTTTCACTGTACTTGCCCTCAGTGTTCAGAAAATGATTGCCAAAACAAATGTAAATAATGGAACAACGAAATTTTAGCTGGTATGATGCACAGCTATCTCTCTCTCTCTCTCTCTCTTTATATATATATATATATTTTTTTTTTATTTTATTTTATTTGTTAAACGGGGGTGTCTGACTGAGCCGAAAAGGTCCTTTTTCAACAGAGGTCTGGGGAGAAAAGCTCCACATAGAAAAATTACAGAAACATTTAGTTATTTAGACATGATCAGTATACACACAAATTACAAAAGACATGTTTTTATAGTGGTATGCAGCACATCAACAGTTACAGTACAACAGTACCCACTCACCAGACTGAACAAGGAAAAGATCACAGTAAGCTGCCTGTCAGGCGCTAGAATCCGCCACATAACACAAGCACTCAGGTCACTCCACAGCAAGTACAAGTATGACTCAGTCATTGTCCATGCCGGTGTGAACGACCTGAGACGTACCTCCCTGGACTACATGAAAAGAGACATAGAGGAGCTCTCAGATTATGTAGCCCAGGCCAGTATGACCCTGACCCTGAGCAGTATCCTACCCTCACCAAGAATGATGCCACAATACAGAGACAAAATTATCAGCTTTAATAATTGGCTTAATTACTGGTGTCATTCTAAGGGGATCCAATGTCTGTCTGCCTGGGATGACATGCTTGACAAGCCATGCTGCTTTGCAAGGGAAGGCTTGCACCTGTCACCCCTGGGCTTCCGGATATTGGCAAAGGCTCTTGCCACCCCCATAGTGCTTTTTTTTAGGCAAGGCTCAAATGATAAACCTACCACCCTAGAAAACAAAAATGGAGAAAAACTAAGGGTAATACTGCTCAATGCCAGAAGTCTAAACCTCAAGATGCACACCCTCGAAGCCCTCCTCAGTATGGAGAACATCGATGTCTGTGCCGTGACTGAAACCTGGTTCAAGGCTCCTGAGAGCACCCCAGCACTATCAGGTTATACCTCATATCATGCTCCGCCCCAAAATCCGGACCGAACCACAAAGGGAGGGGAGTATCCATATTCATAAAGGATACCCACACCTCCAGGTTAGTGGCAACGCATAAGCATCGGAGACCATCCAGGTGCAATTAACCATAGGTAAAACTGCCCTACAGTTTGTAGCATGCTACAGACCACCCTCTCAAACTCAGGAAACCCACACAGCCTTCCTGAAGACACTGGAGAGTATGAATGTCTCTCCAAACACCATCATATTGGGTGACTTCAACTACCCAAACATAGACTGGGAACATTACTCAAGCCCCAACACCCTAGCCCAAAGATTCCTGGAGTTCATAAACTCAAATGCTATGGAGCAACTAGTCACCATTCCCACAAGAGGAGAAAATATACTAGACCTGATCATCACAAACATGGGGACAAAATGCTCCACACCGGAAGTATATCCCTCATTGGTGAGATCAGACCATAAATTAATCTCACTGGAGATCCACATCCCGCCCCCAACCCCAGCAAAAAAGACCACAGTGAAGAACTTCTCAAAAGCAAACTTTACACTTCTTAAGACTGGAGTGGTATCCTTCATAGGTTCATAGGTTCATAGGTTTATACTAGGCTATCTGCCCTAAGGCATTTATAAGCCTAGCCCAAAGTTTTGTGGCTTACGCCACCCCTTATATGAAAAAATACTGTGCCCATTAGTTTGTTGTGCCTCTGTCCAGCAGTGACACAGAGATTATTCCCGGGGTAAACCTATGATCTCCCATCCACAGGTCAAGATTTCTCTTGAACAGAGCCAGCGAGGTGCTCTGCCTCACATGGACCGGGATTTTATTCCACAGCATAGGGAGTCTCTGAGTGATAAATCTATCCCTCCAGCACGTCCTATTTATATCCGTGCTAAGGTTTAAGTCGCTTGCTCTAGTGGTTTTGGTGGATTTGGATTTTTTGAGGTGGAGCATGTCCATTAATTCCGGGTTGGACATGGCCTTGTATGTCAGGCACATGTCACCTCTGAGCAGACGTTATGCAACTGAATAGAGCTGGAGTTTCTTCAATCTGGCAGCATATGACAGATTTTGGAGTCCCTTTATTCTTTTGGTGAGGAACTTTTGGGGTCTCTCCAATTGATGCAGATGTCGGGTGAGATACATCCCAAATGGGGCTTTGTAATCGATCATTGGTCTGATAAGTGAAGACTACAGGGGAACAATGACCTCACTAGATCTGGATGTGAATCCCTTCATGATCAGGTGGGCAATGTAGAAGGTCTTTCTAACCACTTTAGCAACGTGAGTGTCAAAAGAAAGGCCACTGTCAACCTGGGTCCCCATGTCCCTGATAACCTCTTCTGTGCTTAGTGGATTGCCACCTATATGGTAGCTTGGCGTTACCTTGTTTTTCCCGAAGGGTATGAGTATACATTTTTTGGCCACCATAAAACGCTGTCGCAAGTGGCTGCACCTTGTGAACACAATCCAGGGAAGCTATGTGATGCTCCCGATATCGCAAACACTACTCCTATGAAGGAAATTGTAGTCAACAGTAGAAAAATAGGATGAAATCCATAAACACTGCTCCCAAACAGGAAATGGCAGTCATCAATCCAAATTGAGTAAAAAGAACACAATTTTATTCACAGAAAAAAGTGAGCGCTTTCGCCATTAGGCTTCATCAGACTTTACAAATTACATCCAGTAACAGTCATTTAAATAGTCCGCTCTATTCAATGATAGGTGGACACTGATTTAAAACTTAAAGCGCCACAGCAAACAAACAATAAACTATTAGTATTTACAACCATTAAAATAAATAAGTAGTAAAACAAAACATGTGAAATTTAAACTGCTTATAACCATATTACATTTCATACATAACTACCTTTGCAGTGATACATATATATTAAAAATAGTATATAAAGATTTTTTAAAAGATTTTTAAAAAACATCATCTAGGTCTAGGGATGCTTCTGCCCTTCAAAACAGGTTTGATGTGAACTTTGTCATTGAGACCCGGTGGGTCATCAGCTCTACATCTGATGATCCACCTAAGTTCACATTCTAGGGTCCGATTGATTAAGTCACCCCCCCTATAACCAGGCACTAAATGTTGTATAATGCTGAAATTAAAAACATGACCAGGACCTGTCAATTTACAATGCTTGGCTAATGCATTGAACTCTGACCCTTTTCTAATATGGTAATTGTGTTCCCTAATATGATCCTTAAAGGCCCTGTTGGTTTTCCCTATATAAAACGAGGGGCATGCTTCACACCTAGCTAAATAAACAACATTTTTACTATTACAATTGGTGTTAGTACTAAAATAAAATATATGTCCAGTGACTGGATGTATAAATGTCAACTCCTCATTAATATAGCTACAATGGTTACACATGCCACAGGGTACCGTATTTCTGATCATTCTAGGGTTAATCTGCTTATCACCTAAATTCTTTGGTTTACATAATAGCCTCTTTAAATTTGGTTTATTTCTAAAAGTAATTCTGGGTCGAGGTCCTACTATTCTGGCAATATCACTATCAGATAGTAAAATGTCCCAATGTTTAAAAAACATATCTCTCACTTCCTTCGTGTCTCTGGTGAAGGACATTATAGGCCTAACTTCCATCCTTTTAGGTTGTGGAATTTCCTCAAGATGCCTTGAGTTATCCGAAAAATAGGGTCTAGCTCTAGTGGATCGTAGTTGATCAACTTCCATTACAACCCTCTCTATTAAGTCGTGGTCATATCCCCTTTCAATAAATCTCTTTCTCAATTCTTCTATTTCCTTATGGTAACTATCATCCATGGGATTGTACCTGGACGCTCTCATGAACTGACCTTTCAATATATTATGAAAAATATGTGTGGGGTGCATACTTCCCCTATAAAGTAATGTGTTCCGATGGCATAACTTACGGTGGACAGAGGTGTTTAAAAGTCCATTTTCTAACTTGAACATGCCTACATCCAGGTAGGAAATCCTATTATCAGAATAATTCAAAGTGAATTTCAAAAATTCAGTGGAAGAGTTCATGGAACACACAAAAGTCCTAAGTATATCTATGTCCCCAAACCAAAGAAAAAAGAGGTCGTCCACAAATCTGCGATATAAACCTACAAATTCCTTAAACAGAGATGACTTATAAAGGAACCTGTCCTCCCAGGCAGCCATGACAAGGTTGGCGTAGCTATTGGCACAAGAAGTGCCCATAGCTACGCCATCCTTCTGTAAGTAAAAGTCTTGACCAAAAATGAATACATTATTGGATAATACCATTTCCAAATATAAAGTGATCAATTCTATCTTGTCTGCAGAAAAATCAGAGTGCAGCCGTAAATAATCTTGTATGTAACCAATACCTACATCGTTGGGTATCACTGTGAATAGACTCACAACATCTAAAGTGACCAAAAGATATTGTCTCCCTTCATCTAAACCACTAGTGTATGTGTATAAGTCCAACAAAAATTGTTTACTATCTCTAAGTATATAATCATTCATATCAACCAGAGGTCTAAGGGTCGACTCTGTATAAATGGATAACGGTTCAGTCACCCATCCCTGTCCAGCTACAATCGGTCTCATGGGGGGGGTCAGTTCGAGATTTGTGTATCTTGGGTAGTCCCTGTATGACTGGTACAACTGGATTCTCAACTTTAAAATAGTGGTATAACTCCTCAGTGATGCTTGAGGACATTAGGAGATCATCAAGTGTGTAGTATACATCAAAGACTTTCTGTCCAACTATCCCCTGATCAATTTTATCATAAAATTTATTGTCACTTAGAAGTTGAACCATTCTATCATTATAATCATGTGTATCCATTAGTACAATTGGGCCACCCTTATCAGCTGGTCTGATAACAAGCATGTCATCATTTCTCAGACCCTTCAATGCTTGTCTTTGTTTGTAATTTAAGTTCTGACCATGATTCATACGCTTGTGTGTTTGAAAGTAAGTATGTATTTTGTTCTCTATAACTTTACCAAACACATCTATCACCGGATGTAACTTGAGGTATATAAGTGCTGTTAGAACGGAACCGAGGGACTCGGTTGACATTTTCATTTAAACCATAATCTAATTTTAATTGCATATTTCTAGTAAACATTTTAGTGTCAATGACTAGGTCTACTACATTATCACCACAAGTGGGTATAAAACTGAGACCCCTATTCAAAGCATGTATCTCATCATCATTCAAAACTCTACTAGAAAGATTCACTATTAATGAGGAGTTCTCTCCCATATCTTTTTTAGTGTGGGTCCATTGTAGTCCTCTATCGACCCCTTTCTTTTGTGTCTGCCCCTGCTTGTTGAACGTTTTCTTTCGGTATATTGTCCTTGTGCTATCGGGAAAGGGATATTGCCCTTCTGTGTTGTTCCATTTTCAGATCTACCCCCTAATGTAACTTTAGGTCTAACTACAATCTCTTTAGAATTCTGTGTGTTATGATCATTTGATAGTAAATTTGCTGTGTCCTCCCTTCTCTCTGGTTGTGTTACTGGGCTCTTTGTATGTCTTAATACAGGTGTATCACCTTCTACCTCTGATGAACTAATTCTCCCTTCTAATAATGGCACCGGTATCTCAGTTGTTATATCTGTGGTATCATTCACATTAACTACCTGTGTAGTGTTATTATTGACAGTTGTATTTGAAACAGAATTCTGTACAGGTTGCTCTAGGGGTGTCCGTACAGACGTCCTAGAAGCATGTGAAACATAACTGCCACGATGATAAGGGACTGTACTAAAAGTACTCCTATTCTGTTCCCTAGGCCAAGTAAATACTTGGTTGCTGCTGAAGTCCCTAACATCCCTACTAATTTTCACCTTTTTCTGTTCAATCAAACGCTTCTCAAATAAAAAGACATCATCAATTACTCGTTCTACTTGACTATGCATATGTACATTAATACATTTCTTATTAATGTTGTAAAAACATTCATTGACTTGATTTTTTACATCTCTTCTTCAGGTGTATGATAGTCAATTAATAATTTCAGATAATTATAACTTAATTCGATATTCAATTGCTGCCATTTAAAAAGGAGGTCAGGGAATCTATTCCCTGATGTGGGCATTTTCAAAATACGAAGCCCACGAGGTACAATTTTTCTTTATAAGACAAGCTTCAAAATATTGTCGCTTAAGTTATAATTTATGAAATTATTAATTGACTATCATGCAATCTCACTGGAGATCCACATCCCGCCCCCAACCCCAGCAAAAAAGACCACAGTGAAGAACTTCTCAAAAGCAAACTTTACACTTCTTAAGACTGGAGTGGTATCCTTCATAGGTTCATAGGTTCATAGGTTTATACTAGGCTATCTGCCCTAAGGCATTTATAAGCCTAGCCCAAAGTTTTGTGGCTTACACCACCCCTTATATGAAAAAATACTGTGCCCATTAGTTTGTTGTGCCTCTGTCCAGCAGTGACACAGAGATTATTCCCGGGGTAAACCTATGATCTCCCATCCACAGGTCAAGATTTCTCTTGAACAGAGCCAGCGAGGTGCTCTGCCTCACATGGACTGGGATTTTATTCCACAGCATAGGGAGTCTCTGAGTGATAAATCTATCCCTCCAGCACATCCTATTTATATCCGTGCTAAGGTTTAAGTCGCTTGCTCTAGTGGTTTTGGTGGATTTGGATTTTTTGAGGTGGAGCATGTCCATTAATTCCGGGTTGGACATGGCCTTGTATGTCAGGCACATGTCACCTCTGAGCAGACGTTATGCAACTGAATAGAGCTGGAGTTTCTTCAATCTGGCAGCATATGACAGATTTTGGAGTCCCTTTATTCTTTTGGTGAGGAACTTTTGGGGTCTCTCCAATTGATGCAGATGTCGGGTGAGATACATCCCGAATGGGGCTTTGTACTCGATCATTGGTCTGATAAGTGAAGACTACAGGGGAACAATGACCTCACTAGATCTGGATGTGAATCCCTTCATGATCAGGTGGGCAATGTAGAAGGTCTTTCTAACCACTTTAGCAACGTGAGTGTCAAAAGAAAGGCCACTGTCAACCTGGGTCCCCAGGTCCCTGATAACCTCTTCTGTGCTTAGTGGATTGCCACCTATATGGTAGCTTGGGGTTACCTTGTTTTTCCCGAAGGGTATGAGTATACATTTTTTGGCCACCATAAAACGCTGTCGCAAGTGGCTGCACCTTGTGAACACAATCCAGGGAAGCTATGTGATGCTCCCGATATCGCAAACACTACTCCTATGAAGGAAATTGTAGTCAACAGTAGAAAAATAGGATGAAATCCATAAACACTGCTCCCAAACAGGAAATGGCAGTCATCAATCCAAATTGAGTAAAAAGAACACAATTTTATTCACAGAAAAAAGTGAGCGCTTTCGCCATTAGGCTTCATCAGACTTTACAAATTACATCCAGTAACAGTCATTTAAATAGTCCGCGCCAGCAACTCTAACCCTGTGGGTTCTGTCCTTAAGCCAGTTTGCAACCCATCTTGTGACATATGGGTTTACATTTAAGCTGGTAAGTTTTTCTACAATACCCGAGTGGGGTATTGTGTCGAAAGCCTTTGCAAGGTCAAGGTAGGCTGTATGGACTGCCTTTCCCTCATCAATGGCCTTGGTGACTGTTTCGAAGAAGTCGACCAAGTTCAAAAGGCATGATCTGCCCTTGACGAAGCCAAACTGGGTCGGGTCCAATGTCTGCAAGTCCCCTATATCTTTGTTTATGAGCTCCATTATGATCCTCTCCATAGCTTTGCAGACTAGACTTGTTAAGCTTATGGGGCGGTAATTACCAGGGTCCATAGAGGCACCGCCTTTGTGGAGTGGGACCACAGTTGCCATATGCCACTCCTTGGGCACGTATCCTGTGGTAAGGCTGAGATTAAACAGCTGCCTTATGTGCAGGTTTAATTCCTCATTTAGCTTGTGTAGCACACAGCCGGGGACACCATCCGGTCCCATTGATGCTGTGTTTTTAGCTTTAGAGAGAGCAGCTTTCACCTGCGCATTTGAGATGTCTGGGAGGCTACACTCCGCTGGGATAGTTATCTCTCCTTTACGGGGGGAGAGGGGGGTTAAGTTTGCACTGAACCTGTCTACCAGTATGTTGGCAATGTCTGTGGGTTCAGTGATTTTTGTATCATTTTGGACTAATTCTGAGCATATCTGGGAGTTTCCACCCAGGTTCCTAACATAGCTGAAAAAGGCCTTATGATTGTCCTTTGAATCCATGGCAATTTTTCTCTCAAAATTGGCCTTAGTTGATTTTATGAGTGCTCGTATTTTTTTACTAATAATGATCAGGGGTGACTTCCCTTTTATGGATTTTGTTCTACCATGTAATAGCTTTCTCCTCTTATTGTAAAGTTTGTTAATGGCTGGGGTCCACCAGACTGGACGTTTACCCTTTGTGGAAAGAGTCTTGGTTTTATTTGGGATTGCCTGATCCATGCAGTCCTGGAGGTGTTCGTAGAAGGCAACTGTAAGGGCTTCCGCAGCTTGGGTTGTGGTTTCCACTGGCTCAGGGGCCTTGAAGGATACCACACCAGTCTTGAGTAGTGTGAAGTTTGCTTTACAGAAGTTCTTCACTGCGGTGTTTTTTTTTTGGGGTGGGGGTGGGATGTGGATTTCCAGTGAGATTAGTTTATGATCAGATCTCACCAATGAGGGATATACTTCCGGTGTGGAGCATTTTGTCCCCATGTTTGTGATAATGAGATCTAGTATATTTTCTCCTCTCGTGGGAACAGTGACTAGCTGCTCCATGGCATTTGAATTTATGAACTCCAGGAACCGTTGGGCTAGAAAGTTAGGGCTTGGGTAATGTTCCCAGTCTATATTCAGGTAGTTGAAGTCACCCAATATGATGGTATTTGGAGATACATTTATACCCTCCAGTGTCTTCAGGAAGGCTGTGTGGGGTTCCTGAGTTTGAGAGGGTGGCCTGTAGCATGCTACAATTTGTAGAGCAGTTTTGCCTATGGTTAGCTGCACCTGGATGGTTTCCGAAGCTTCATGCGTTGCCACCAACCTGGAGGTGTGGGTATCCTTTATGAATATGGATACACCCCCTCCTTTTGTGGTGTGGTCCAGGTTTTGGGGCCAGAACGCATGATATGAGGTAAAACCTAATAGTGCCGGGGTGCTCTCAGGAGCCTTGAACCAGGTTTCAGTTACAGCACAGACATCGATGTTCTCCATACTGAGAAGGGCATCGAGTGCGTGCATTTTGAGATTTAGACTTCTGGCATTGAGCAGCATTACCCTCAGTTTCTTCCCATTTTTGTTTTCTAGGGTGGTAGGTTTAGAATTTGAGCCTTGCCTAAAAAAGGCACTATGGGGGTGGCAAGAGCCTTAGCCAATATCCGGAATCCCAGGGGTGACAGGTGCAAGCCATCCCTTGCAAAGCAGCATGGCTTGTCAAGCATGTCATCCCAGGCAGACAGACACTGGATCCCCTTTGAATAACACCAGATATTAAGCCAATTGTTAAAGCTGATCATCTTGTCTCTATATTGTGGCATCATTCTTGGTGAAGGAAGGATACTGCTCAGGGTCAGGGTCATACCTGCCTGGGCTACATAATCAGAGAGCTCCTCTATGTCTCTTTTCATGTAGTCCAGGGAGGTGCATCTCAGGTCGTTCACACCAGCATGGACAATGACTGTGTCATATTTGTACTTGCCGTGGAGTGACCCGAGTGCTTGTGTTATGTGGCGGATTCTAGCACACGATAGGCAGCTTACTGTGACCCTCTCCTTGTTCAGCCTGTTGAGTGGGACGTCAGTGTGTCTGACTATGGAGTCACCTATGACAAGTATGTTTGGTGTTGTATTTGGCCTTAAGGGCTGTGACTGCTTTGCACACTGATTTTGTGGTTTATGTGTTGCTTGTGGGGTGTCTTGAGGTAGCAGTTGTTTGGGTGTCTGCTTTGGAGGCCTCTGCTGTTTAGGTAAATTTTTACTCAGAGCCTCCGAGTATGTCTTTGTGTGTTTATGTGTTTGATTCAGTGGTGTGGTAGCATTATGTGAGGCTGGTTTTGTGGTGTGTGTAGTTGCCTTCTCCTCCTGTCTGGTCTTGCCAGTCCTGAGTTGAGAGAGCTCAGCCTCCAGTTTGGCTAAATAGCTGCATCTCTCGCAAGTATTTGTGTTTTGTGGGAGAGGAGAGGGTTGTCTGTGTACATGAGGCAGTTATAACATTGCCTCAAGATTCCCAGATTCACCAGCTGGACCGGAGAGGAGATTGACAACTGACCTTTGGACATGCTAGAATAATATTGGGAATTCCTTAATAATTGAAAACAAGGGCCAGTGGGGAGTGAGGGTGTAGTGCTTTTAATTTTTAGTGCTGACATATAATTGCTTTAGTGAGCAAGTGCCAGGTAACTTGAGTGCAATGTGTTACAAGTAACTAAATGCAAAAATGGCAAACAGTAACTTTCTTTCAAGTGAAACAAGGAAATAAGTACAGTAAGCAATGCAGATACCACTAGTGATCCACAGAAGCGCTGAGAAGCTGCGTATTAGGTGGAATTAGTGTTCCAGGGAAATAACAAGCAAACAAACAAGCATATAAACAAAGCTAGATTCAGCAGGCCCCCGAGCCAGTGGAAACCACAACCCACGCTGCTGAAACCCTTGCGCCCGGTCTGGTGGACCCCAGCCATAAACAAACTCTACAACAAGAGGAGAAAGCTACTACATGACAGAGCAAACTCCCTAAAAGGGAAGGCATCTCTGATCACTACTAGCAAAAAACTACGATCACTCATAAAATCATCCAAGGCCAACTTTGAGAGAAAAATCGCTAATGACACAAAAGACAATCATAAGGCCTTCTTTAGCTATGTTAGACACCTGGGTGGAAACTCCCAGATATGCTCAGAATTAGTCCAAAATGATACAAAAATCACTGAACCCACAGACATTGCCAACATACTGGCAGACAGGTTCAGTGCAAATTTCTCCCCTCCCTCCCAAAAGGAGAAATATCTATCCCACCAGAGTCTAGCCTCTCAAACATCTCAGATGCCCAGGTGAGAGCTGCTCTCTCTAAAGCAAAAAACACAGCATCAATGGGACCGGACGGTGTCCCCGGCTGTGTGCTACACGAACTCAATGAGGAACTAAACCCGCACATAAGGCTGCTGTTTAATCTTAGCCTTACTACAGGATACGTACCCAAACAATGGCGTACGGCAACTGTGGTCCCACTCCACAAAGGCGGTGCTTCTATGGACCCTGGAAATTACCGCCCCATAAGCTTGACGAGCCTTGTCTGCAAAGCTATGGAGAGGATCATAATGGAACTCATAAATAAAGACATTGGGGACCTACAGACACTTGATCCTACCCAATTTGGCTTTGTCAAGGGCAGATCCTGCCTCTTGAACTTGGTCAACTTTTTCGAAACAGTCACTAAGGCCATTGATGAGGGTAAGGCAGTTCACACAGCCTACCTTGACCTAGCAAAAGCATTCGACACAATACCCCACTCGGGCATCATAGAAAAGCTCACCAGCTTAGATGTAAACCCATATGTCACAAGATGGGTTGCAAACTGGCTCAAGGACAGAACCCACAGGGTTAGAGTTGCTGGTGCCATGTCAGACTCTAAGCCGGTCACGGCGGTGTCCCACAGGGCTCAGTCCTGGGCCCCTCTTGTTCAGCATTTATTTTTCTGAAGTGCAGGCAAACATAGGGGATTGTGGCTGACAAAATTTGCAGATGACTGCAAACTGGGCACCATAATTGACACTCCATCAGACACAGACATCCTCCAGGAGGTCTCATAGAAATGGATAACTGGTGCCAGAGCCATGGCCTTAAGCTAAATGCCAAAAAATGTATAGTCATACCCTTTGGGAAAAACAAGGTAACCCCTAATTACCACATAGGTGGTAATCCATTAAACACGGAAGACGTTATCAGGGACCTGGGGACCCAAGTTGACAGTAACCTCTCTTTTGACACTCACATTGCCAAAGTGGTTAGGAAGACCTTATACATTGCCCACCTGATCATGAAGGGATTCACATCCAGATCAGGAGAGGTCATTGTACCCCTGTACTCTTCACTTATCAAACCAATGATTGAGTACAACACCCCATTTAGAATGTACCTTACCCAACACCTGCAGCAGTTGGAAAGACCCCAAACATTCCTCACCAAAAGGATAAAGGGGCTCAAACATATGTCATACGCTGCCCGACTGAAGAAACTCCAGCTCTATTCAGTCGCATACCGTCTGCTCAGAGGTGATCTGTGCCTGACATACAAGGCCATGTCCAACCCGGAATTAATGGACATGCTCCACCTCAAAAAATCCAAATCCACCAGAGCCACGAGAGCAACACGGATATAAATAGGACGTGCTGGAGGGACAGATTCATCACCCAGAGACTCCCTACACTATGGAACAGAATCCCAGTCCATGTGAGGCAGAGCCCCTCACTGACTCTGTTCAAGAGAAATCTTGACGAGTGGATGGGAGATCGTAGGTTTACCCCGGGAATCATCTCTGTGTCACTGCTGGACAGAGGCACAGCAAACTAATGGGTATAGTATTCTCATCCTAAGGGGTGGTGAAAGCCACACACACTCTGACTAGGCTTATAAATGCCCTAGGGCAGATAGCCTAGTATGAACCTATGAACCTACAGTGGAGAGAACAAAAAACAAAATATTAATTTAAAAATAAAGGTAATTAATAGATTTGTGGTGTATGGTTGAAATTTGGAACAAAGGTAGAATACATACATAGTACACAGGTACAGTACATACATTGTAGATGAGGCAGTGTTTGTGAGTAAGACTGAAAACTTTTATCAAGTACTCTAGGTTTAGTATGTATGTATATATATGAATGTATATGTGTTTGTGTGAACTGCATACTTTTCTAAAGCTTAAAAACCTAGAAGTAAACAGTAACTGTATATATTGCAGTTTGCACAACATGTTCCATGGTATTTGTATTTTTATCTTCAGTCATGTCACAGTACTGCTGTGGTCTGTGTGACAGTCTGTGACATAAAGTCTTAGCAAGATTAATATGTGTCACCATAAACCTGAAATTCACTTAAAATGTTTTCTCAAAATAAGGAACAACAGCATATGCTATGTTGCAACTGTGAGCCTGACCTGAGAAAGGGGTGAAAAAGTAATACTGAAAGTAATTTGCATATTCTCTTAGGAAGAAGGAAGGTGACGGCTGGGTAAAATGTTTTAGCAAGCAAGGGGAAATGATCGCAGGAAACATTAAAGACATTAATAGTAATGCAATTTGATGTAGAGTTAGCTTATCTTTTTCTCAGCAAATGTTCTACACAATTAATGAAATTAGGTAAAATAGTTTTATTACAGTAAAACATATTCCTTCCTTTAAGCAGATGTTGCAGCTACAGAGCTAAGATTTGAAATAGTAAGTCAGAACTTCAAAAAAGGCATACAATATATTGTGTAAAGAGATCCAAAATTTCTTATTTAAAACAAAACAAAATGCTCTGTTTAATAAGTTGCAAAACTTTTGGAAAAAAATGAAATACCTTACAAAGAAGAAGATATATATTTATTTAAAAAGAATTAAAATGCTTGAATACTAAGAACGTTGACATTTCGGTTGTCCATATTTTTGAGGAAAGGCCTGATTTACCCCTGTCCATGATTTTCATATTTGTGGAGGTATATCAGTGTTTTTGGCTTGACTTACCATTCACTCTATTTCCTGACTCTCCTTCATCTCACAAGACCTTTGAAAAGTGTCTAGTACTCAGAAAACCACACTATATTACCAATAATACCTGTGGCGCCAATAATATAAATAAGGAGGACAGACATCTTACATCTTTCGTTTTCAGAAGCAAAAATAAATGGCTGGGTGTGTTAGAATTTTGCAATACAGTTCTTTAATAGTGTGTTCATAGCTTCCATCATTTTTCTCACTCTGTTTGTTTTTTAAAAAAATTTGAATAGTATCCCACATTCCAAAGTTTAGACTAAATAGATGTCCAGATTTTTGGTTGGATGTACGTACTTACTCTTCAAAGGACTTTGTTCCTATTTTCAATGTCTGCAGGTTGAGAGGAATATGTACATTGCATAAAAAGAGATGATAACCAAATGCTAAAATCTACCAGATCAAGCAAAATAGCTGCATTATAATTGTGTTTCCAATTTTAAGTGAATTGGTTAGTGTTCAAGAAATGTATCTTAATAGAAGAGCAAAGCAAAGCTTGAGAAGTGAAACTTGACATGGACATCAATATCACATTAGTAGTTATGACAAGAGAAAATGAATCCTTATTCTTTATAGTAGTATATGTAGCTTCTGTTACTGTAGGAATGCTAAGGGTTTTGTAACTTTGAAAGAAAGTGGAAAGTATGCATGACATGAAGAACCACACTTTAAGCAGCCAAGGCACCTGTCTTATATACTGCATATTTGTACACATCAGCTTCTTCTTGTTTTCCTGCTATCTTTCTGCCTGAGCTGTAATTGGGGGTATACTGAGCAGTTTGGTAATAAAAACACTAGCTTCCAAAGCAAGAACAGCACATAAGCATATTCTAAGCAAATGGTGTCAACAGATGATACATCTATACTTCATCTGATCTACACATTTAAACATATACAGATAATGTATTTAAAGTCTAATGGTGGATGATAATGACAAAAGACTCTTCATTTTTGATTGGAATTTCTGGCACATCAGGTTTGAACAGGAAAGAAGAGGACACATGTGGTGGGGATGGTAACCCATGCTGTCAGTGGCTCAGCCAGTAGTGCATTTACCTTTGATAGTAGAAAATCCGAAGGCCTATGGTTCTACTCCCATAGCAGGAGCTTGGTTTTATTTTTCCACTGCTGGTGCTGCAGTGCATGATAAGGAGTACTGTATTCCTTAATATGCCATCTCTTGGGTAAGATATTAAACCAAGGTCCCACTTGCCTGAGTTAATGATAGCTCATGTAGATGTAAAAATCCCATAACATTTATTGAAAAGTGAGGAAAAGTTTTCCTAGTCATATGCTAGCCACCCAGTACTATAAACCTTGTAATAGAGGACTGTCATCTTTTAAGTGACACTATGACCCCATGTGCAAAAATGGGGAAAAATTGTTGTGGATGGGTGGATGGATGGATTGTGGATACCACTTAGTGGGACTAATATATTCAAGAAAACACAAATAACAAAAGGACAAGATAAAAAAATGGCTTTGTAGCTCAGTCCTAGTTACAAACACTGTACCATAGGATCATAGGATGTTACTAGGCTATTGGCCCTGAGACCCTTACAAGCCTAGCCAAGAGTTTAGCCCATGTTTAGACAAGTCAGCACCCAAAGCCCCTGTCCACTAGGGACATGGGTGGAATCCCAGGGGTGTATTTTCTGTTTCCCATCCAGTTATCCAGGTTGAGCTTAAAAAGGGATAATGAGGTACTCTGCTTGACATGGAGAGGGAGTCTATTCCACAGATGGGGAGTCTCTGGGACACAAATCTGTCCTACCAACAAGTCCTATGATATCACAGACCAGGTTGAGGTTGCACGTGTGAGTTGCTCGAGTGGAGCTTGACTTATGGATATGTAGCAGTCCCATCAAGGCAGGGTCTGAGATTGCTTTATATGCCAAACACAGGTTACCCCTGAGGAGTCTGTATGAAACTGACTAGAGGGATAAGGCTTTTAGCCTATCTGTGTAGGGTAAATGTTTCAGGCCCTGGATTTTCCTGATGAGAAACCTCTGGTCTTTCCAGCTGCTGCATATGCTTTGTGAGGTACATGCCAAAGGGGGCGTAGTACTCAATAATTGGCCTTATAAGGGAAGAATACAGGGATGTTATGACCTCTTTGTCCCTGGATGAGATACCCTTACTTATGAGGTGGTCCATGTAGAAATATTTCTGTACAATGGAAGCAAAATGGTGGTCAAAAGTTAGGTTGCAATCAACCTGGGTGCCCAAATCCCTCACTACTGATTGTGTACTTAGGACATTGTTATTAATGTGAGAATATGGTGGGACATCATTCTCCCAAAAGGGGATGATGATACATTTTTTGGTATTCAGCTTGAAGCCTTGTTTCTGGCACCAGTCATTTGTTTGGCTGAGACCCTCTTGGAGGACATCCACATCACATGGGGAATTGATGACCATGCCCAGCTTGCAGTCATCTGCAAACGTGGTCAGCCATAGTCCACTGGTTTTGGCCTGCACATCAGAGAAGTATATCCCGAATAACAGAGGCCCTAAGGCTGATCCCTGGGGTATGCCACTTGTTTGGATCTACTGCTTGAAGTGGCTTCCCCTATTTTGATTAGGTGGGTTCTATCAGTGAGCCAGTTTGCTACCCATCTGGTAAAATATGGATTAATGCCTAGTTGAGAGAGTTTATCTACTATGCCCGAGTGGGGAATAGTGTTGAAGGCTTTGGCCAGGTCAAGGTAGGTGGTGTGCACCATCTTCACCTTGTCCATGGCTTTGGTGACTGTCTCAAAGAAGTCAACCAGATTTAACAGACATGACCTCCCCTTGACAAAGCCAAAGTGTGTGGGGTTGAGTGTTTGGAGGTTGCCAATGTCCCTGTTAATGAGGTCCATGATAACCCATTCCATGGTCTTGCAGATCAGGCTAGTTAGGCTGATGGGTCTATAATTTCCCAGATTGGTGGATACTCCAGTTTTATGTAAAGGGAGGACAGTGGCTGTCCTCCACTTGGCTGGGAAAAAACTGGCTCTCAGGCCTTGGTTGAATAGGGTACCTAACTGTGCTGCAAGTTCATGCCTGAGTTCATGTAGGATGCAGCCAGGGATGTTATTGGATACCATGGAGGCTGTATTTTTTTGACTTTGAGAGGGCAGTGATGACCTGTTTCCTAGAGAAAAGGGGTGGGTTCAGGTACTGGGGATGTCCTAATTTACTGATGGGGGGACAGAGGGGAGAAGTTTTCATTGAATCTGTCAGCCAGTAGATTGGCTGTATCTACAGCATTTGTGTATGTGGTATCCTTGACCACCAGTTCTGAACAGATCTGGGTGCTTCCTTTGAGATTTTGGACATATGTGAAGAAAGCCTTATGATTGTCTCTAGTATATGTGGCCAATTTGGACTTGCAGTTGGCTTTAGAGGATTTCACTAGTGCTGTTTTTTGCTTGTTCAGGGTAAGGAGAGATTGCTTTCAATTGGGTACCTGCTCCTTCTTGGTCCTGGACAGTAATTTTTTTCTTTTTGTTATATAGTTTATTTATTGCAGATGTCCACCAGACATGTCCACCAGACAGGTTTACTGTTCAATGTGGAAGATTATTTTTTCCTGTTGGGTATTCCTGATTCAGTGCATCTATATAAATGCTTGTATAGTAGTTTGGTGTATATTTGGAAATTGGTGCCAATAATTATAGTGGGCGATGGGGTAGTGAAGCTGTTTATAGCATCCCTCAGGAGGCTGTAATCAGCTTTAGAGAAGTTTTTTTATTTGACCCTAGCTAGAGGGGGGTCAGGGGAGATGGTGACTTTGAAAGTGACTGCTTTATGGTCGGATCTTATCGGGAAGGATGATACTGTAGGGGTGCTGCAGTGGTCACTCATGTTGGTTAATACCAAGTCCAATATTATCACCTCTTGTGGAGGTATCGACTAGCTGTTACCACACTCTTCACAGCAATATGTATATCAACCTATGCATATCAAACCGAAGAGCTTATAAAAAAGATGGTTAGTAATTAGTGAAATGTGAATATTGTTGGCAAAGCATGAGTTTGTTACTTTTTGTAACAAGCTCATCTGTACATTTGCTGCTGCTGTGCTACAGCTAATGCTCTTCCTCTGGTGTGTCTTGGTCTACTGTGGGGAGGAGTACTTTATAACTCACCTGAAAAAATAAAAGCCTTTTGCACTGTATTAGCACAGTAAGTGAGTTGCAGACTGATAATGCCATGCAAGTATATCTATAAAAATGAAACAAAACCTAAATCCTATGTATTTACACTGGTGATATTAACCATGGTGGCATAGTCCCCTCTAGAATCTGTATCAGAGTCCCGCATTATGCAAACATCCCTTAGAATCTTGGACACATCACAGTTACTCTACCTGTGATCGACATACTGGGCATGATGCAACATGTACATATAGTATATGCAAAGAGGGCTGGTGATCTGTAAAACCATTTTTGCAGAATGAAGCAAGCCATGACTACAAAAGTTTGGATTACTAATATGCACTACAGATACATATTATACAGCAACAGGTTCTCCCGTTCGATTCTCAGCTGGAGCTCCTTCTGTGTGGAGTCTGCATGTTCTCCCCGCAGTCGAGTGGCATTCGAAATACATGCGTGAATGGGCGTGCCTTCGTTGAAGGTTGGGTGTCGGGCTGGCAACTCAGCACAGTAAAAATCTACTGCCAATCATTAGCGGACTGGAGTTTCACTGTGGTGACCCCTAACCAAGATAAGCCGAAAGAAGAAGAACAACTATAGATACATATTATACAGTTATTTATTTATTTATTTTACATTTGTTTACTGGGGAGGTCTGACTGGACAGAGCTGTCCATTTTCAGTGGAGGCCTGGGGAGAAAAGCTCCAGAATAATTGCTAACATACTATACATAAGACATTTACATGAGCATTGTGGTTTACACATTCACTTATAAAGATAAAATGGATAACATATGATTGCATAAAATAATTACATAAGCACAGAGATTTAGACATACAATTCAAAGTATAGCAGGTAGTGACATATAATGGTTGTTCATACAGTATGCTTAGTAGAGATACATGTCTTGTGATATAGCAATAACCCACAACTGGGTGTGAGTAATGCTGGATTTACCTACTGTCGGTATGGTTGGGTAGGTCTTTTCTTCATGATGTGGGCATAGTGTTACATATTTTAGCTATGTAGTCAGAATACAGAGAACACCCTGCTGATTTAGTTGGTTTATAAACAGTGAGTTTAACTTGGTTATTTGATCACAAGGGCAGTTTAGGGGAGTGTTATTGTAGCACATCATTTAAGGCTGGGCGGGTGGCTGAGTAATGAATGATTTTATCTGTGGTGATTAGCTGAATATATTTTAGGTAGTTCCAACCAGTTAAGTCATTTCAGTGCAGTGCAGTGGGGGGGGGGGGGGTGTGAGAGTTTGATGCAAATCTGTCTGTTTTATTGTAACATTGTTGAAGTTTTTGTGTAGGTGAGATTTGAAGATTAGTGAAGATGGAGGCTCCATAAAGAAGGGAAGGCAGAAGATAACTATTTATAGTGGTGTATCTGGATGTGGAGGTGAGGCAGTTTCTAGTACTGTAGAGTAAGCCTAGTTTTTGGTGTGTTTTCTTGATGGAATTTTGTAAGTGTAAATCAAATTTAAGGTTGTCGTTTACGGTCATGGCTAATAGATTTGTACTGATTACCACTTCTATAGTGGTATTATTGAGGGAGTGTTTTCATGAGACAGAGATTAAGGACATAAAAATAAAAGTTTGGTTTTCTTTGGGTTAAGCAGGAGTCGGGAGTTCTGCAACCATTTCTCAGTGGGACCATACTTAGCAAATCTATGTAGGGACACAAAACTTTATGTGGAACTTCAGAGTTTAAAAAGGGAGGCAAAACACCTAAGTTATGTAATGCATCACCAGAAGTGGGGAAGGATACATGAACTGTATTGGATCAAAGAGCTCAGTTCTCCTAAATTATTAGCTTGGCACAACATGGAAAGGAAGCAAGTCTAGGTCATGAACAATCAGTACAGGCAATAAATATGTCTAAGACAGAGTTCTATATGCAGCCATTCCAGTCCAAAGGAGGGGTTCCAGATGTACAGTGAACATACTTCAAGGATGGATGGATGTCCTGTACTAAATACAGTACAAAATAAAAAAAATAATTAACCAAATAACAGTGGTAGAAATAAAACATACTATCTCTTTGCTCAAGGCTGGTAAGACCCCTGTGTTTGATGGTCTTACCGCTGAGATATAAGAAAGTCTGGAGGATATTTTTGCACCATTTATGCATTTAATTCTTGACATCAGTAGATTGGTAAGGATGTTGCCATTACAGACACATCTAACTAATGTTATCACATTCTGAGGGGAAGGGAAAGACCCCAAGAAACTGCAGAACTATATGCCAATCTCATAAATGCCCATGGAAACTCATATCTTGGCAAACTTTTTGCTACAAGAGTGGATAAAGTAACACTGGTGTTAGTCAGCATTAAACAACAGGGTTTTGTCCCCAAGAGGCAAGAGATACCTGAGCTCTTACAACTTTTTATAAATTTGCAGCAAATTAGGAGGCTTAGTAACATGCCAACAGCAACTTTGTTTTTCAGCTGCAGTAAAACCTTTGGTACAATCCATCAGGATTAAAAGTGGCTAGTGGTAGAAAGTTTTACAAGTGATGGTGTTTTTCGATGCTGATGTCAGCTGTTGTTCTCCAAACCTATGGCACAGGTAATAACCAACAACACATCTGCCCTTTTAGCTGTTCAGATTTGCTCAACAGTGATGTACTTTGCCACCCTTTTATTTTTGTCTTGGCAGTAGGGGCAATAAACCTTTATATCAAACAACATGGGTTACATTGGCCAATCCCCATTCTAGGCTGTTGGATCATCAAGAATGCATGGTTCATAGATGCTTGTGTGCTATGGGTTGCTAATACATGACTGCACCTGCCAACAATCCTTGAAATGTTCAATGAATTCATTTGTCTTTCTCTTTCCAGTTTCTGTGTGAACTGGAGTAAGATGGTAGTTTTTACACTCAACCAAGCCTGTCTAACTGTTAAGGATGAACACCTGTAAATGGCGGATCAAAGTGAGCCCAGGTAGATACATATCTGGGAGTGTGCATTACAGATAACTTTAGTCAGATGCAGTCAGTAAACTTTACCCCACTGGTTGCTTGGAGACAAAAGAAAATAAGCCTGTGGGCTAAACTAAACTCTTGCTTATGGCCAAAATAACAGCAGTGCTTATGTGTCTTCTCCCAAAGTTCTCATTCATAAATATATGTCTTCCTGGGCTTGCACACTACCTACTTACACTGAAACTACAAAGGTTATTTATGAGCTTTATCTGAGACAATAAACACCACAGTCTGGCAAGGAATAAACCAATGGTTTCCCAGAAACATGGTGGTGTTGAACTGCCAGATTTACATAGATATGCCAAAGAAGCAGACGGTTCATTTTTTTCACACCAGATCAGAACTGTCTGTTACTGAAAGTCAGCCTGACCCATCTCCAGTTTAGCATTACTATATTAAGGTGGTGGGAAATAGTCTGGGATCCAAGGGGGTGGGTTTTGGACAACAGTTTCCTAGCTGAAGTTGTTAATAAGCAGTCAGTATATCAGTACATGTTCCACAGTTTGGCAATGTAATTCACATTTTGAGAGACAGTGTCCCAAGTTTTGGAGATGGAAGATTAAGAACTATGCATCTCTGATGTAAAAAAAAACAAAACAACGTGGGAACATGAACACTACTCAGAGAATCTTTCTTCTTTTTCAGTTTTACATATGGAGCCATAGGTTCATAGGTATTTACTAGGCTAGCAACCACTAGGCCTTTTTAAGCCTAGCCATGCATCCCAAATCTCTGACAAGTTCTGGTACCCTTGATAAGTGTAAGCAGGGGCTCGGGAGATGAAACATTTAAAAGTAGGAGCCTGGGGATGAAGCATTTGCAGGTTGCCTGTGTCTAATAGAGACATAGGTGCTCTAGTTCATTCCCTGTGACTCTAGTTTTTATTCAAGCCATATGCTTCTTCAAAAGTAAATGATTATCAGTGAACAAAAGCCTTATGCTCCAGGGCTTCAGTAAGACTCTGACTGCAGCTGCTGTCATCAACAGTGATTCAGATGGGATACTATGAGGTACATAACTTATTTTTATGCTGAAAAGCTAGCTGGTCACACAATAGGGATCACACAAATAACCTCTTATCTAGTTCACAGCATGGCTTCTGTCCAAAACACAATACCTCCACAACCATCGTAAGTTTTACTAACTACATCAACCTCCTCTAAAACAATGAACAACTAGTGTCTACTATATTCCTTGATATGTCCAAACTCTTGATATGGCATCTTACCAACTACTACTCAACACTCTAGCCTACTTCAACTACAGCTCTCAACTGGTTCTTTAACTACCTTACTAATCGACAACAGGCAACTAAATGAGATGATAAACTCTGCACACTCCCTCGGTCTCCATTGGGGTTCCTCAGGGTTCTGTCCTCATTCCTCTCCTTTTTATTATATTCACAAATAGTCTAAACACTGCCACTAAATCTGCTTCTGTCATTCAATACACTGATGATGCTACTCTTATTTGCTCTGCTCCCACACCCCAAGAACTCCAAGATAAACTCAAAAGTCATTTCTAGATATTGAAAATTACCTAAATGAACTTCAGCTCATCCTAAACCCAAACAAAACAAAATTAATGATTTCTCCAACAGGAAAGCAAACCCACCTCCTCTCTCCATCTACTTCACTAATGGCACTATAATATAGTCAGTTAACCAAACAAAACTACTCGGTGTCACAAAAGACAACAACTTAACATCTGATAAACACATATCACTCACAATTAAAAAAGTTCACATCAAACTTTGTGCATTATATAGGGCCAAGCCTTACCTCACTCAAAATGCCAGACTAATCACAGCCAGATCCCACCTCCTATCTACTGTCCTCTACTGTTCTCAAATTTTCACTCACCTGTTCATGTCTGATTTACATCTACTACTCAACACTCTAGCCTCCTTCAACCTCAAATCTATAGATCTCAACTGGTTCTTTAGCTACCTTACTAATCGACAACAGGCAACAAAATGGGATGATAAACTCTCCACACTCCCTCGGTCTCCATTGGGGTTCTTCAGGGTTCTATCCTTGTCCTGCTCCTTTTTATTATATTCACAAGTAGTGTAAACACTGCCACTAAATCTGCTTCTTTCATTCAATATGCTGACGACGCTACTCTTATTTAATCTGTTCTCACACCCCATGATCTCCAAGATAAACTGCAAAAATCATGTCTGGGTATTGCAAATTACCTAAATTAACTTCAACTCATCCTAAACTCAAACAAAACAAAATGAATAATCTTCTCCAACAGGAAATCCAAAGCAAATCTACCCCCTCTCTCCATCTACTCTACTAATGGTACTATAATAGAACCAGTTAACCAAACAAAGATATTTAGTGTGACAATAGACAACAACCTAGCATTCGATAAACACATATGACTCACAATTAAAAAAGTTCACATCTAACTTGGTGCACTTGGTCAAACCTTACCTCAATCATAATGCCAGACTAGCCACAGCCAGATCCCACCTCCTATCTACGCTCCTCTATTGTTGTCAAGTTTTCACTAACCTGCGATTGTCTGATTTACATCTACTTGATTCCTGCTGTAATAAAATAGCAAACATTTTTGCTAATATACCCAACAGGACCCATCATTTCCTTCCTCTTCAAAAACTACAGAAAACTCTCAATTAACCGGTACCCATGGGTATTGGTAGATGCCAGATAACTGTAGTTTCTGGTTGCTTGAGAGTTACTATTAAAATAGGCCTGACTAATACTGTACCCTATACTATTTGTTTGGTTTGACTTGTTCTCAGGTTGGGGAGAGAGGGGAATTTATTCCTATCTTCCTTTTTAAAACTCTAAAATTCTAAAAACATAAGGTATGTTTTTGCGGGGGGAAAACAAAAAGTGTAACATATGATAATCGTACTGTATTTCTTCAGTATTTTTTTCTGGTTGCTTAAGAGTGATGGTTGCTTGAGTTCTGGTTAACTGAGAGTTTACTGTAGACTGGCTTGAATTTCCCAATCTGTTATCGCTCAATCAGCTCACCACTGCCCACTGTATTATCCACAAACCTGAAAACTGCCCTGCACTCTCTAACCTAGTTCAACTAAATACCAACCCAGGACCCTTAGATCATCTGATAAACTTATACTTAAGGTAACTAAGTCCATAATTAGTTTGGTGACTCTCTCTTCTCCTATAAAGTAGCCAAACAGTGGACCATAATATCCCAGAACATCCTAAAAAACACATATAGTCATAGCTTCAAACAACTCCTAAAGTAATACCTTACTCAACAATGGCTATGCTCCCGTAATACTCCTGGCTAGTTTCTCATGCACTCAATCAAATGTTTCTTTTCTGCTATCTTTCTCCTTGTCTTAATTCTACCAAATGATAATACCACAATGGTTTATTTTAGTTGTGTATCTAATGAGTTTCATACTTCTGTCTGTAGCAAGGCTTAGGAAATGTAACGTTTTTCTGTTTTACATTCTCTTTTTGTAAATTATTATTGTAAGCAACTATTAAGCTTTTTGTATATTCTTTGTAAATCTTTGTAAAAATGTAATCTTTTTGTACCATTGTTATGGAGCTTTTCTCCCTGGGCCGCCACAGAAAATGGGCTACTTGCCCAGCTGGACACTACCCGGTTAATGAATGTAAAATAAATAAATAAATAAATAAATAAATAAATAAATAAATAAATAAATGTCATTAGTTTCCACAAACAAGCCTAGCACCCAAGGCTCCTATATAATTTTAAAAATGATGATCCCCTGGCAACAATATAAACATGCTTTTCTCTGATGATATGTTAACATTTGATTTCTGCATAACATAACAGTTCTATCCATTTTCAAAATAGTTAGCAAAAATTCTGAATGTCTTGCCGAAGTTATGTTTTCTTTCCTCTTCTAACTTAGCATACATAATGAAACTGATGAGGGCTTGAAGACCCTGTGTTTTCCATTTATTATATCATGAATAATAGCTATAGCTATGTTTTCCATACCCATTTCTCTTTAAAGCATGGATTATTCATCTTTACTAAGTATTTTTCTAAAGCTTTAGATTCAGAATTATATGATTTGTTTCAGCCATTTTAACTACTTTGTCAGGAATCTGCTTTTCCCTTACAACCCTGCCAGTTACTGTCTGCTATTATCAAAGTCAAGGGGTTCCACTCATTCTTTATAATTAACATTTGCATCAGTAGTTGCTAAATTAAAGAAGAATACCAGCACCTCTCTGGGGAAAAACTTTAAAGAGGCAGTATCAAATAATATGTGTGAAAGTACATTGTTTAAAATTATACTTACTGCAGAATGTTTGGATAAGAATATGCAGTCCTTGTCACTGATGATTCTTTTGGTGAGCAGCAAAACTCAGGTGGCTAAAAAGTTGATGTTTCTTTGTCTGGTTTATCATTCTCTAAATTTCCTGTACTTATGTTTGCAAATGATTTAAACAATGAAGAGTTAATGTGTACCTTAACCAAAAAGCTTTCCTCTGTCTGAAACCGGATATGTTAGAAGCAGCAGTAAATAATATTACCATTATGCCAGAGATTATGCAAAAAATAGTTGCTAAACAAACTTTGTTTGATACAAATATAAAATACATTAATGAAAAGATGGAGTCATATGAGGTTAAAGTTGGCCATATGAAAGAAAAGATGGAGGAATATGAGCAAGAGCAGGTTTCTAAACAACTTAGAAACCAGATTTAGAAGAAAGAATTTGATGATTTTGGGAGTTCCTGACACATAGGATTTTAATAAAGGCCTTGATAACGTATCACAGATGATTTTCAGAATATAATGGATGATAAGAAAATTAATTCAGTCGGATCTTTTTCATAGAACTGTCCCTTTAATAGTCCTACTTCAATTAATACAATGCATAGACTGAATGTAGTCAAGTTTGTGAGGAACAATGATAAATGTTGGATACTTGCTGCAGCCATTAAAAAAGAAAATTAAGTTAGATGAGACTTCTGTTACTCTTTTCTCAGATTTGCCTTATCTGGCAAGCATGGTTTTCCTCCAGCTACTCTGGTTTCTTCCCACATTCTAAAGACATGCGTCTGGAGCATTTCTCCCTGGGCCTCCTCTGAAAATAGGCTCTGGGTAGCCTAGTCAGACTTTCCCGGTCAACAAATGTTAAATCAATAATGAAGTGAAGAAATTTAAATCAATCCTAAAATGGCTAATATGTGTCTAGCTTCAGGCCCAGTAGCAAAAATGAAAGGGACAAATTTCCATACTACTTTCAACTTTACTGGACAGACAAAAGTTGATTTTTATCTGCTTTGGCAATTGTTAGTTGTGTATATTTGAAAAGGAATACTTTTTTTTTAAGACAACCTTTCACATTGGTTCATCTATGTTTTTCTCTTGTGGACTTTACATGGACAGTTTGTTTTACTTTGTTCTGTGGTTGTGTTTTTCCTGTTTTCCTTCTTTCGAATTTCTATGCCTTCATTTTTAACTTTTTTCTCTTGAATTTTGTTTTTTCTAATACTTGGGCATACAATGAGGAAGTATGAAGATATGTTTTTTGTCTTTTTTCATTTAATGGCTTTAAATATTAATGGTGCACATAGCTTTTCTAAATTAAGGAAAGTGTTCATCCGTATAAAAAGCTATTCAGAAGATATTGCCTTATTGCAAGAGACTCATATCAGTAATGTGCAATACTCATATATGAAATCTAGGTATTCATGAATTAAAGACATATTTGATAATTTTGGAAGATCTAATTAAGCAGGGGTTTGATTCTGCTGAAAATATAACTTTTAATGCTGAGTTCACTGAATTTAAATCTGACAATCCAGGCTGGGTTATTGCTGTTTCAGTGAAATTGAAGACCCTGCTATATCCATTATACCTGTTTAGGGTTCCTTTAATACATTGTAATCCTTTTTAAATAATACTAGTGATAGAATTCAAGCTTAAGGTAATTTTACTGTTCTTATTGGAGGTAATAGGAATGCCTTTTTAGATCATAATTTAGATAGCCCGTATTTACCAAAGAATAATGCTTATCATATTAAACATGGGAAATTGTTACGATAATAGTTTAAGAAAGAAAGTTTATTAAAAAGTTAAAGAAAGAAAGTTTATTAATAAGTTGATACATGAAGAATTATAAATATAAAATTTGCTGATATTAGTCATATTGCTAAGGTGTGTTCTGGAATTTATTATTTTCTTTTTATTTCCTATGATTTGGTTTGCAACATACATTTTAAGCAGATGATATTATGCATTTATTCTGATCATATGGTTTTAAGAGCAACACTTTCCTGATCACAAATTTAAAATCCATTATACGAGAAGAACATACACAGAATGTTTTGCTTGCCCAAGTTTTGGCACTAAAATTCATGATGTCATTATAACCTTTGGGGAAAAAATATATATATGTGTGTGTGTGTGTGTGTGTGTGTGTGTGTGTGTGTGTGTGTGTGTGTGTATGTGTGTGTGTGTGTGTGTGTGTGTAATATTATATCATTCTATATAATGGTAAGAACTGGCCAATAATCTCTTATAAAAACTGGCATGTGACAACAGTGTTCTTTGTCATCTATTCTTTTTTGTTTTGGCTTTAAACCCCTTATTATTTACAATTTATGCTTCAGTATGTGTATAAATATAATAAATAATTTAAACATTCTTGAAAACATGCTTGAGCTCTCAGATTATGTGTCCCAGGCAGGTATGATCCAAGCCCTAAGCAGCATCTTACCTTCACCAAGAGTGCTACACAATATCAATAAAAAATAATTGAGTTCAACAATTGGCTTAGTTTCTGGTGTCATTTCAAAGGGATCCAGTATTTGTCTGGCTGGGATGACATGGTTGACAGGCCTCAATACTTTACAAAAGATGGCCTCTACTTATCAGTACCAGATTTTGGCCAAGGCTCTTGCCTCTCCATTGTGCCTTTTTAGGCAATGTTCCAAAGACAAATCTTCCAACATAAAAGATCTGTCAAAAAGCAAATTGACGGTCATGCTGCTTAATGCTAGAAGCCTTAACCTGAAAATGCACTCACTGGAGGCTCCCCTCACACTGGAAGATGCCAACATCTATGCAGACACAGAAACTTGGTTCAAGGCTGCAGAGAGCACCCCTGCCTTACCAGGCTATACCGCATTCCACACATTCCAACCCCAAAATGAGGTTGGGAAGAGTAAGGGTTGTGAAGTCTCTATCTTCATTAAAGACAAGCACACCTCCAGGCTGGTTTGCCAGCATGACTCACTAGAACTATTCCAGGTGCAACTGACAATTGACAAGACACCCATCCAAGTTATAGCCAGTTATAGACCCCCTCCTTGACTCAGGTCACCCAATCTTCCTTTCTGGACCTACTTGACTCCATGAAGGTATCTCCTAACACCCTGATCCTTGGTGACTTTAACTACCCCACCATATACTGGGTGAACGATTACTGCACTAACGTACTCATCCAATGATTCCTTGACTTTATCAGGTCTAACACACTAGACCAGCTCATATCATCCCCTACAAAGGGAGATAACATTCTGGACTTGGTTCTCACTAACATGGGTGACTGCTGCACCACCGCCATAGTAAGTTCTTCCCTGGTGAGATCAGACCATCAGTCTGTCTCATTCGAAGTTTCTATCCAGACAACCCCCCAGCCATAACCAGGCTAATAAAAATATTCAAAAGCTGACTACAACCTTCTAAGGTAAGGTATCAGTAGCTTCACACAATTGCCCCCCTCAGAGGATGCAGACAACTATGCTGAACAGTTCGCCAATGCAATATACAAGCACCTGTACAACTGCATGGACTCAGCCATACTCAACAGAAATAAAGCCTGCTCCACAGGGAAACACAAACCTATCTGTTGGACATCCTCTCTCAACAGGCTTTACAACAAAAGGAAGAAACTGTTGTCCAAGGGTGAAAAGGCACAAATTCTCAATTGGTAAAACTCCCTCCTTAGCCTCAACAAGCAAATTAGATCACTAGTGAAAACCTCCAAAGCCAATTATGAATCAAAAGTAGCCTCTGAAACAAAGGGTAACCACAAAGCCTTCTTCAGGTATGTCATGAACCTCTATGGCAAAGCCCGGGTTTGTTCCAAATTAGTTCTTAGCAGCATCACTTACACTGATCCTGTTGGTTTAGCCAACCTGCTAGCTGATAGGTTCAGCTCAAACTTCACCACCTTATCCCCCCAAAGGCTCATTCAACATCTCTGCTACTTGTCCCGCACCTCACATCTTCAAAGATTGTGTTAAAGGCCCTATCCATGGCAAAGAACACAGCTTTCATAGGACCTGATAGTATCCCAGGTTGTATTCTGCACCATCTCTAGCAAGAACTAGCCTCACCATTGAGTCCCCAATTCAACCACAGCCTAAGTACAGGCTTCATTCCAGCAGAGTGGAGAACTGTGATTGTCATCCCTTTGCACAAAGATGGTGCCACTACTGAGCCTGGAAACTATCGCCCCATTAGCTTGACAAATCTGATCTCTAAAGACATGGAGTGTATTATTATGGACCCCATAAACAATAGGCAATAGGCAATTGCCCCATAGGCAATTTCCAAGCACTTGACCCCACCCTGTTCAGATTCCTCAAGGACAGAAATTGCCTGCTGAACCTGGTTAACTTTTCTGAGACTGTCACCAAGGCCCTGGATGAGGGCAAGTCAGTACATACAGCTTACCTTGACTTGTCCAAAGCCTTTGACACAATCACCCACTCAGACATCATTGAAAAGCTAACACAACTTGGCATAAATCCCTATCTCATCAGGTGGGTGGCAAACTGTGTCATGGATAGAACCCACAAGGGCAAAATAGGTGCCTCCACCTCTGACAGCATACATGTCACTAGTGGTGTTCCCCAGGGATCTGTCCTGGGTCCCCTACTGTTTGGCATCTACTTCTCAGACATCCAGGCAAAGACAAAAGGCCTGTGGATGACTGTAAGTTGGGTGCTATCATTGACTTTCCAGATGATGTTAATATACTACAAAATGGTATCACAGCAACAAATGACTGGTACTAAAGTCATGGCCTTAAGTTAAGTGCAAAAAAATGTATTATCATACCATTCAACAAAAACATGGCCCTACTGATTACCACATCAACAGCAACCCCCTAAGTTCACAACATGTGGTGAGAGACCTGGGCACACAGATTGACAACAATGTCACATTTAACCATCATGTACATGCTACACCTAAAGAAATCCCAATCCCTCCAAGCTACACGCTCCAGAGACCTAAACCTTGTCACCACAATAAACAGGACATGCTGGAGGGATAGATTCCTGTCCCAGAGACTTCCTATACTCTGAAACAAGCTACCCATCTATGTCAAGCAAAGTTCTTCATTAGCACTCTTCAAGAAAAATATTGATGAGTGGATGGGAAATAGGAAATACACCCTGGGGATCACTTCTGTGTCTCTGCTCAACAGTGGCACAGGAAAATAACTTTCTTGGGTGGCGTAAGCCATGGAACCTTGCTGGCTAAGCGTACGTAGGCCCTTGGCCCAATAGCCTAGTACCTACCTATGAACCTATGCAGCGGCATTGGTCAGAAAAGCCTTTTACTTGGTTCATCTCATAAGTAAAGGGATTGCAACCAGAAAAAAGGAGGTTATTACCTCTCTGTACTCCTCCCTCTTTAGGCCAATAATTGAGTGCAATTCCCCATTTGGTATGTACCTCTCCAGATACCTGCACCAGCTGGAAAGGCCACAGAAATACCACATAAAAAGAATACATATCCTCCAACACTTAGTATCAGTCTACTCGGTATCGTAGAGATTTCTCAGATGTGATCTGTGTCTCACCTACAAGGCAATCTCAGACCTTACCCTACTAGTGATGCTCCATATCCATAAGTCTAACTCCTCACTCATTACCCAATCAAAAGGCCTAAATCTAATATGCAACATTAACAAAACCTGCCGGAGAGACAGGTTTGTTTCCCAGAGTCTGCCCCGTCTCTGGAATAGACTCCCCATACACGTCAAATAGAGTACGTCGCTGACCCTATTCAAGCACAACCTTGATGAGTGTATAGGAAGCCACAAATTTGTCCCAGGTGTTCCACCTGTGTCCTTCACTGACAAGGGTGACAGGTGATGACTGAAATATTTTTTTTTTTGGGGGGGGGGTAAACTCTTGGCTAGCCTTGGAAGGGGCCCAGAGCCATTAGCATAGTAACCTCCTATGATCCTATATTATCAATAATATTACTTATGCAGATGATTTGACAACAATTACTACAGCTTATTTTCAGCATATTGATAAACTGCAAGAGATGTTTGAGACAGCTAAAAGTTTGTGGGATTTATAATAAATGATCAAAAATATAATCATATGCAGTTATACAACAAGAAAATTGTTGTAGTTAGAGCCCCCTTTTATTCCAACAGTTCAGGAATGTTCTTTATTAGGAATAACATATTCTTTTAAGAATGAAAAATATTGTAATATAGGTAGTAGCATTTATTATAGGAAAATAACTTCTAAATTGGCTTTTTTAGATAGTAAACATTTTTCATTAGTTAGTGGAGTAAACATTAAAATGATGATCCGTCTAATATGTTTGTTTCTTCTCAGAATTGTATTATGCCTCTTCAACTTATGATGTAATGAAATATAAAGAACTCTTATTAAATTTTTATGGAGAGATGGTTGCTTATGGATACCCAGGGAGTTTATCATCACTCCTGATATTTGCAACTATATATGTGCCAATGCAATTGTTTATATACTCAATTTTCAATACAATGATAAAATGGTTCAAACATTTGTTAACTATTTGATTAATCAGTCTAATATATGCTTAATATGGATGTTATATGATCAAGTAGAATGTACTCCTTTTATTCACTTTTATGAACCCTATACATCATATGTATTGTATATTGTCAAATGTATAGCTATTCCTTAGGAGTCACACAAAAGTAAGTACTTGCTCCCTTTGCTGAATATTATGTGAATTATTGTTCTTCCCTTTTCTTGGAGCAAATGTATTAATAGTGAATACAAATTTCCAGGTTTGTTAAGAATTTTACATAAGAACATTATTTTTTCTTTTTATAATAAAGCCTGACTGTTTATCTTGTAAGCTTTCCTTGATTAGAACAAAGAAACATATTATATGGTATATAAGCTGGGACTTACAATGCCTAAGGACTTGTTTTTCCTGTTAAGTTGAAATGGGAAAAATATTTATCAATCAAATTTAATATACAATTTTGGTTAATGAATATAAAGGCAGACAAATATAAAAAAACAATGGCTAAAAAGGTGACACAGACAAACCATTTGGTAAAAAAAAAAAAAAAAAAAAACTACCAGAAAAATACAGCCAAGAAAGAGTTTTCACTGTATAAAATCTTAAATTTCCTGTAGTGTGGATTGACTTTATTGGCCTGAATGTAATCATAAAGACTTAAAAAGTAAAAAAAAAAAAAAAAAAAGTTATGGGCATTCAGAAGACATGTAGCTGAAACACTTGTCCTTCAGGGTTCATTTTCTTATACCCATGGGCATCCAAAACAGATCTATACAGTATAAAATCTTTTATGAAATGCATTATACTCCAAGTAGGCTAAGTTTAATGAACATCTCTGAAATATTCACTGCTGGCATAGTAACATTTCTAATGTTAACTATGGCACTGCTGGTGACCTTGTTTTCATATCTAAGAATGTTAGATAAAAACTAATGGATGGCATACCTCCCAACCATACTGAATTACTCGGTTTTTACCGAGTTATGGGATCCAAATAATGGGGTGCCGCGATTCCCGAGTGGCACCCCTTCATTTCTGATTTTTTTAAATTTTTTTTCTTTATTTGCACTTTTTGAGCTGACGTCATGACATGCGTGATGACATCAGCTCCATCAGCCTGTCGGAACTGAGCTCAAGGGCTCAGAGGCATGCATTTCCAGCTGGCTGTTTGAGTGCAAAAATGAATGGAGGTGCTGCTGGTAGAGTATTGAGCTGAATTTGTTATCTGGTGCTGCTGGTGGAGTTATGGAATTTGTTATCTGCTACCTGCCTCCACGGAGCTTGTGATTTGCTTATCAGAGCATTGGTTATATCCGGACTTGGAGTTGTGTGTTGCTTTATACAGAGCTTTAGCTTAATGAGATAGCTGCATGGAGTTGCTTATCTGAGCATTAGTTACTATATCCGGAGTATCTGAGTTGCTCATTATATCTGTAGCTTAATGAGATTATCTGCTTGCTATTGCGAGTTTCCGTAGCTTAATGAGATTAGTTGCTATATCCCAGAGTATCTGTAGCTTAATGGGATTATCTGCTTATCCTGGAGTATCTGAGTTGCTTTGCTGCATTTAAGGTATTTTTTGTTGCTCAGTATATCTGGAGTAGCGTGAGTTACTGTTACTGGGCTCATCTGCGTTTAAGTTTGTGTGTTGTGTGTGTGTGTGTGTGTGTGTGTGTGTGTGTGTGTGTGTGTGTGTGTGTGTGTGTGCGTGTGTGTGTGTGTTAGAAAGGAAAAGGCTGAGAGTAAAGTGAGTGAAATCCTGAGAAGCCAATATTCATAATTTTGCTCTTCACTTATTCAGTGTGAAACTTATTTGGGTATGGTCGATGTGGGTTATAGCACAAGACAGCCATGCTCATTTGCTACAAACTGTTAAGACAGAGTGCCTCCTATACAAATATAGCTTTTCTTGGCATGGTTTGTACACATTTTATAGACAGTAATATTAAGAAATCTCAGTAACTGCTACACACCTGTACATGGAGAAACAATTTTTGTCCAAAGATACCAAAACTAAACTGGTAAAATACTTATTCTAGCAACTTTCCAAAATTATTCAACAAGCAATGTTTAAAATGTGTTCCTGATTTTTGGCCTTTTGAAAAGTGAGAGAAGCTGTGCAAGATGCCTATGGCTTACACTACTGTCATTCTATTATATATATATATATATATATATATATATATATATATATATATATATAATTATATTATTATATTATATTATTATGGTTACTTATTCCACACATACACAAGGCCATATTCATTAACAGCACCTCCAACACAATCGCACATTATTTAGTATTTGCTGAGTGGCTCTACAGGAAGTGAAGAGCTGACAAAAAAGGGAAACAGTGAAATATGCTAATAAATGTATAAAGAGCTGAAACACAGCTAATTAACCAATCCAAAATGGTCAAGCTATTCATGAAGTTTTAAAGTGACCATGTATACTCAGTGTAGACTTTTCCTATGTACACCGAAATTCTTTGGAATACAGGCACAATTACACATAGAAAAATAAACACATTAGGGATTGTTGTTGCAATTATTATGCTGTATGTGCAACAGGCTTCAAATCAGGGTACTGTTGCTACTGCTGTCATCCTTTGGACAAGAACAAGAAGGATGTTCAGACCCTGTTTGACTTATAATGGATTGCATAAAACAGAAATTTTTGAGGGATGCAGGGTAGAAAGGGAAACATTGGAGGAAATATGCAACGTCTGTCATCCCCACCTCAGACCCCATGGAAGTCATGGAGAACCCCTCCCAGTGAAAACAAATGTATGTTTAGCATTACATATACTAGCTATTTGCACTTGCCAGAGACCCACAGGGGCTATATTAGGGGTGTTACAGGCATCAGCATATAGAATATTACATCAGTTTTTAAATGCAATGCTACTACATGCAGGGGAGCATATCTGTTTCCCATGGATCCCACAGCAGAGAGCAAGAACAATGCAGGAATTCTATGCAGCAGTACATTTCCATGAAGTATTGAGGGCCATAGATTGTACACACATAGAAATAAAAGCCCCACCCAGTGAAAAAGGGAAGGAGGTACATCAACAAAAAAAGGTTTCCACTCTATAAACTGTCAGGTTGTCTGTAGTGCCCAAGGGATTGTCCACAATGTCTGTGCAAGTAACCCAGTCATTT